>NC_133538.1:292555949-292840949 GCF_048544455.1 Silene latifolia
TAGTTATTGTGAATCGGTTCACAATTTAAAGATACCGAGTTATTTTAAAGCAGTTTAAAATTTTGACGGATAGAATTCATATTACAAGTTTAATATGGATTAAGAATGAAATTAATGTGATTAATTGCGGAATTGTCACTTAATTTAATTTAAATAGGTGGTTTGGATAAATTAATCAACATAATTAAGGAATTGTGTTATGTATGTTTAATTTATTTTAGTTGATGCTTTTAATTTTGTTGAATGAATCGAATGAATGAATTTTATTTATGTATTTATTTTTGCAATCGGTTGTAATTTGTAATACTTAGTGTGGCCTTAGTCAAATTAAGTTTTCGTAATGAAGGAAACATCATTTTTATGTAATTATGAGATCTCAAATCTCCTTTATTTTAGTTTTGGGTTTTGAAATTAGAATGTAATAAATAGGTCAATTATGTAATTTTATTTATTGTAATTTCAAAGAAGACTAAAGATGAAGATTGGAGCTCACTCCCACTACATGGATCAAGATGGAACATCAAGACAAGCTTCTCGGGTCCAAGGATGGATTCCAAACTTGTATTTATTGTTCATTTTGATAGGATAGGCCACACTAGGACTTTTACTGTTTATTTTTACGTTTTCATTCTTATTGCTTTTCATTCACATGTTAGTTTATGCATCATATTCCGCCTAAAACCAAACCACCTACTACTAAAATGCATGAAAATTGACTCATATAGGTTGTATGTTAGTTTTCATGGACATGCAGATGTAACAGTATTTAAGCCATCACCTTAGTTTAATCATTCTCGCATGCTAGATTATAGTTCACTTAAAATGAATTTAAATAAAGTTGATGGGATCTTCCTCTAAAACGGAAATTGAGATTAGTCTTTATAAGGGCAAACATCTATGAATCCCTTCTTCGTCGGTAGGCCTAATATGACCCCTTCTACGTTGGGTAAGTAGTTGTGTTGACTTAGTTTACCTCAACATCATAGTCCGAAGAGTTTCTCGTGATTATGATGGACTATAGATAGAATTTCGTAAATTTATCGACCAAGAATTCTAACGGTAGAATTAGCTAAAAGGTTAGCTTATCAATTTACAGAGAATTGAGCCTTGGGGTCATTTATATAATTCTTGAGGGAGGTCAATTGTATAAATGTTTTTTTTGAGTCTTCGCGTTATGACATTAGCTCATTAGACTTAAAATTAAAACGATGCACATGCTTATTATTTTATTCTTCTTTCGCAGTGTAGAACACGTTTATTATCGATAATCTTTGTTACAACAAATGGCTGGAAATAACGCAATCCCAATGCCTAGTGCCACACTAGATCGTTCGTCCTGGCTAAAAATGTTCATGGACCAAATGAATCAGTCCACTCGGATCAAGAATGATGCGTCCAATTTTGCGGATCGGGAGGCGGCACTACGGAATGCCGCCATCTGCGACGGTAAGCTCGGGTATTTAACTGAGCCAATACCGGTCAACCCAGGCCCAAATGCAGGGTTAACGAGTCACTCGCTTATAGTGATTTCGTTATGGAAGCGGGTGCGATAAAGAACGTACTCATCTTTGCAATGGAAACCAATTTGCAGAGACGCTTCATTACCCAAGGTGCAAACAAGATTTTCACCACGCTCACTAACGAGTTCTCAAAGGCACCGAGAATCGTTACATATGAGCATACCTGTCGCTTCTTTGATGCGGAACTCCAGAAGGGTCAACCGGTTAGCCCACACATTCTTCACATGATTGAGAATGTCGAGAAGCTAGAGGCACTGAATTGTAAAATCAGTGAGAGCATTGTCATTGAACGAATGCTTCATTCTCTTCACGATGGTTTTGCCCTTTTCAGGGCGAACTATTATATGAATGACTTGAAAAAGAGTCCTCATGAGCTACACTCCCTTCTCGTATAGACCGAGAAGGATATGAAATTGAGTGGGAGCGTGAAACTGGATGTTCTCACGATTTACCAAGGTAAAGGTAAGGGCAAGGCTCATGGCGACCTAGTTGTAGGTAAGCCAAAGTTTAAGAAGCCAGGAAACGGTAAGAGTGCGCCTGGTGAGACTAGTGGCTCACAGGGCAACAAAGAGCACGGGCGGTGACATAGAGTGCCACCATTGTCACAAGACTGGACATTGGAGGAGGAACTGTCCCGTATACCGTGAGGACATCAAGGCAGGCCGCGTCGTTCCTGTTGGTATGTCATCTTATATTCATATGATTGAGATTAACCATGCAAGTTTCGGAACTTGGGTACTAGATACTGGTTGTGGTTCTCATCTGTGTAATCATTTTCAAGGCCTAAAGAACATCATACCTCTCGAAAAAGGTGATGTGGACCTACGAGTCGGGAATGGAGCACGAGTTGCTGCTGCCTCGAAGGGAACATATGTAATCCAACTCCCTAGTGGTTTTGAGTTATCTTTAAATAACTGTTACTATGTACCCAGTTTATCTAAGAATATTATTTCTGTTTCCGTACTTGCTAAAGACGGTTTTGCATTTTCAATAAAGGATAATAGTTGTATTTTCTCTTTTAATGAAATGATTTATGGCAAAGCAGTTTCCATGAATGGAATTTACATCTTAGATAAAACCACAGAAGTATTACACATGAATAATAAGAAATTAAAGGTTGGTGACAATGATCAAACCTATCTATGGCATTGTCGAATGGGACACATAAATGAGAAACGCGTGAAGAAACTCGTCGATAATGGGACTATTCCCGCATTCGATTTTTCTACATATGGCACGTGTGAATCATGTCTCATTGGCAAGATGACTCGAATTTCCTTCAAAGGTGTTGGAATGCGCGCTAGTGACCTATTAGGACTCATACATACGGACGTATGTGGACCTATGTCAATTACCGCTAGAGATGGCTATAGATATTTTATCACTTTCACGGACGATTTGAGTAGATACGGATATGTCTACTTAATGAAGCATAAAAGTGAGTCCTTTGAGAAATTCAAGGAATACCATAATAGGGTACAGAACCAACTGGGTAGAAAGATTAAAGCACTCCGTTCAGATCGGGGTGGCGAATATCTTTCAAATGAGTTTGATCAACACCTGAAAGACTGTGGAATCGTTTTGCAGTTAACTCCACCTGGAACACCTCAATTGAATGGTGTGTCCGAACGGAGAAATCGAACCTTACTTGATATGGTTCGATCCATGATGAGTCACACGGTAGTGCCTGATTCATTATGGGGTTATGCTCTTTTGTCAGCCGCTCTTATACTTAACCGAAGTCCGTCTAAAGCTGTCGACAAGACTCCATTTGAAATGTGGAAGGGAACGGTCCCCAACTTGTCCTTTATTCGGGTTTGGGGCTGCGAGGCTTATGTTAAGTGGCGACACGAGGATAAGCTCGGCCCGCGATCGGTCAAGACATACTTTATAGGTTATCCAAAAGGAACATTTGGTCATTACTTCTATTCGCCTACCGAACATCGAGTTTTTGTTGCAACTAGTGCGACGTTCTTAGAGAAAGAATTTCTTGAGAACAAGTCGAGTAATAGAACCTTCGAGCTGTCGGAGATTCCAGAACCAACAACCGAGGAACAGATGGAGGAAGCTGTACCTCCAACTGATGATACGGTTAATATTCCTGAGGAACCTAGGAGGTCGGGTAGAGACTCTCATCCTCCGGACAGATACATTGGTATGGTCGAGGAGAATGACGTTTTACTTCTAGAAAGTAATGAACCCGCAACCTATAAAGGTGCTATGGCCTGTTCCGACTCAAAGCTATGTCTTGAAGCCATGCAATCCGAGATGGACTCCATGTATGAAAATAACGTATGGGATCTAGTTGATTTACCTAATAAGGTAAAACCTCTACAGTGCAAATGGCTTTACAAAATAAAGCGTTCTGTAGACGCGCAACCAGATATCTATAAGGCACGACTTGTGGCAAAAGGTTTCACTCAAGTGCAAGGATTGCATTATGATGAGATTTTTGCACCTGTAGTCATGCTACGTTCCATTCGGATAATCTTAGCGATTGCCGCATTTCATGATTATGAAATTTGGCAAATGGATGTGAAAACCGCCTTCTTAAACAGTTATTTGGAGGAAGAGTTGTACATGGTGCAACCCGAAGGTTTCATAGATCCTGAGAATCCTAAGAAAGTATGCAAGTTTAAGCGTTCCATTTATGGACTTAAGCAAGCTTCTCGGAGTTGGAATCATCGTTTCGACCAAGTGATAAAAGTGTATGGTGTCACTCGATCGGTCGAGGAACCATGCTTATATATCAAGTCGAGTGGGAGCAAGATTGTATTCTTGATATTGTATGTCGATGACATACTCTTGATTGGGAATGACATTCCTCTCCTTTCTTCGGTTAAAGAATGGTTGAAGAACCATTTCCAGATGAAAGATCTGGGTGAGGCACAGCGTATTTTGGGAATCCGTATCTACCGAGATAGATCACGACGGACGTTATCACTTAGTCAGGAGTCTTATTTGGATAAGGTTCTTGAGAGGTTCAGCATGACCAACTCCAAGAAGGGGAACCTTCCTATGACAACTGGGATGCAGTTGAGCAAGTCTCAGTCACCCACGACGCCTAAAGGGATTGAGCGCATGAGTTGAAGGAAATGTAGATTCATATACATGTTAACATACTCTTATATGTCTAAATAATTTGTCATAAAATTAATTACGGATTTTATGCATGCAAACAATAATATAAATAGAGGAGAAATCATGTCCTTACATAGTAGATTTCGGCTATTAGGGCACAAGAGAGATCACCTTTCTCTTCTTGTCCTTGAGCTTTTCCAATGGAAGAACAAAGATCTAAGTGTAAGATCTCTCCCTATGTATTATACCCAAGGCTCCTCTTAATATAATTAATATTACAAATACTAGTTATAATATTAATCAAAGGTAGAAAATTGAACCAAAAATTTATAAAACACTTATATTATTTCGGTTTTGTGAGAGAAGATGAGGAGGATTTTTCTTCTCTCTAGAACTTGATTTTGGATGATAATGTTGGAATGAAAATAATACACTACACTTAGTATATTATTAGGTAAAAATTATAGAAAAACAATGATAGTTTTTCTTCCCCAAAACCGTGTAAGAGGAGAGCTATTGGGGAGCCAATGCATGGAAAAATTGTTCTTCACAAGGAACAATAGGCTTGCATGCCTAGACTTGCTTTTTCATCATTATGTTTTATCAACTAAATAAAACAATTAACTAGCTTAATGCTCCCCAATTTTTCGGCACTTTACATAATATGGATCCCATATTATTTTTGTCAATTGTCAATGTGTCACATGTCATATGTGACATAAATATGTTATGTATTTTTAACATATTAAAAATCAACGTATTAATAAAAATACGTCACATACAAAAATCGACTTAGTAATTTCATAATTACTTGTGCCAAAATATTTTACCATAAATTTCAACTGATTGAATTTATAATAATTCATTCATTTTAATTGTTACATTAAACAATTTATTTCATCCGAGTAATTATACAATTTAATTACTCGAGGCATAGTATCTCATTTAATCACATTTCAATTTGATACGTAAATTTTACTTCCAAAATCGTCCCTCAATTTTCAAGTAATTTAATTAACTCGCAACGTTATACGATCAATTAAATAATCAATTAAGAGTGTTGCCCTTTAGGTATGACCTAGGGGGTCAACTGATCACCACCGTCACACGACAGTAATGTCAAACTCTAGTCAGCCAATCATTACCGATATATGTTGACGGATTGTGAAGAACAAAATTACTTCCCAATTGTATTCTTTAAAATGAGATTTAATAATGATATTTAAATCATGTGATCGCATTATTGTAGAGGACACATTTCCCAACAATCTCCCACTTGTCCTCGACAAGTGTGCGTCACCAATTCTCTTGTCCTATTACTATCTCCCACTCAATGCAAGGTGTCTTTCAGGTCGTACTTGCAAGTGATCATATCGAGAGTGGTTTCCTCGATCTGGAGAATAACTGATTGACCGGATTTATCCACTCGGATACCTTCCGAGCGTGGCCACGCATTTCCAGTTCATTACTCCTCGAGTGGCCCTGAGATATTGTTATAACCCTGACTAGGGGTGGACAATTCCTATCGCACTCATTCCCTTCGGCTAGCCACAGCTATCATAACCCAAAATATGCCCATTTGACCCCATTTACGAAGGTCGTAGTAACACAAATCAAAGTAAATCTGAAACTGTGCCATCTTAGGCGAATAGTCTCTAGTCAAAAGAATCGACTCATTAGAACACTATAGTAGCTCTCGCCACGACCAGGCTATGTAAATTTGCCAAAACTCTATAAGCGGTCATTAGGCCCGACAAAATGTTCCTAACAGTCTGCCTATGTGATCGACTAGTCATCTCACATGACTGTATGGCACTTGAACTTGCCATCAATCGCCTCACACTCTAGTCACTTCGAGACGTCACCTCATATAAGTAACTATGGGCAAAACAATGTTAATCCATGTTCACTTTAACGGGGTTCAATTGTCTCTACAACCCGTTTGGATGTAACAAAGTATAAATTAAGGATAAAAGACAAATGCGATTATGAACATGAACAAAAACAACACTTTTATTTCATTTCAAAATCTAACAAAAATTTGGTACACGTTTAAGTCCCATGGACGCAACATGCCCATCATGCTTAGCCTGCGATAAAGGCTTGGTGAGCGGATCGGCTATGTTGTCATCCGTCCCAACCTTACAAATCGCAATTTCCTTTCTTTCAATGAAATCTCTTATTACATGATACTTTCTAAGTACGTGTCTAGATCTATTACTAGACTTTGGCTCCTTAGCTTGGAAGATCGTCCCACTATTATCACAATAGAGAGTGATGGGATCATCGGCGGTAGGTACTACTTTTAGACCTTCCGTGAATTGCTTGATCCACATAGCTTCCTTGCGCGACACGATCTTTGCTATGTACTCGACCCTCCGTTGTCGAATCATGATTCTGACTTCCTTGAAGCTTCTCCATCTACGGCACCACCATTGAGCATGAAAACAAAACCGACTTGTGATTTCATGTCATCTCTATCTGTTTGAAAACTTGAGTCCGTGTATCCTGTAACACGCAACTCGGTGTCTCCTCCAAACACAAGGATAGAGTCCTTAGTTCTTCTCAAGTACTTAAGGATATTCTTGACAGAATCCATGACTCTCACCGGATTTCCTTGATATCTACTCGTCATGCTCAAGGCATACGAGACATCGAGACGTGTGCATATCATGGCATACATGATTGATCCAACAATGGAAGCGTAAGGGATCAACTTCATTCGTTCAACATCATGGGGTTCGGAGGGACATTGAGTCTGGCTCAATATCGTTCCGGTTACCATAGGTACCAAACCCCTTTTGGATTTGTCCATGCTGAATCGTCGAAGAATCTTATCAACATAAGACTCTTGACTTAGTGCCAATATCCTCTTGGGTCTATCTCTATAGATCCGGATACCTAATATGCGTTGTGCCTCTCCTAAATCCTTCATTTGGAAGTGGTTACCTAACCACTTCTTAACAGAAGACAACATTGGAATATCATTTCCAATGAGTAGTATGTCATCGACATACAAGATTAGGAACACAACATTGCTCCCACGAAATTTCATGTATAAACATGGTTCCTCAACATTTCGAGTGAAACCATTTTCTTTTATAACATGATTGAATCGATGATTCCAACTTCTAGATGCTTGCTTAAGACCATAAATGGATCTCTTAAGCTTGCACACTTTGTTAGGATTTTTAGAATCAACAAAACCTTCGGGTTGTATCATGTACACCTCCTCTTCTAAATGCCCATTTAGAAAAGCGGTTTTGACATCCATTTGCCAAATTTCATAATCATGAAATGCGGCGATCGCTAACAAAATCCGTATGGATCTTAGCATGGCTACGGGGCGAAGGTCTCATCATAATGGAGACCTTGGACTTGGGTAAATCCTTTTGCCACTAGCCTAGCTTTGTAGACATCGTCATGTCCTTCTATGCCATTTTTGACCTTGAATATCCATTTGCATTGGAGGGTCTTGCCCCTTTAGGCAAATCTACCAAGTCCCAAACTTGGTTTTCAAGCATAGAATCCATTTCGGACTTCATGGCTTCAAGCCATAAGGTGGAATTAGGACTAGAGATTGCGGCCTTGTAGGTGGCGGGCTCGTCACTTTCCATAAGCAACACATCGAGCGTTCCATCTTCTTCGATAAGTCCCACATATCGATCGGGATGGCGAATAACTCGGCCTGTCCTTCTTAGTGGAGGAGGTACAACCGCGTTAGACGACGAAGGAACATCTTCTTGCGTCTCTATCTCGGTTTGTGGCTCTTGAACTTCGTCAAGTTCAAAATTTCTCCCACTCTGTCTCTTAGAAATAAATTGACTTTCTAAGAAGACAGCCTCACTAGACACAAACACTTTGTTTTCTTGAGGTTTGTAGAAGTAGTAACCTCGAGAGGTCAAAGGATAACCTACAAAGATGCATTTTTCGGATCTTGGGGCAAGCTTGTTGTCGGGTTTAGCCTTGACGTAAGCATCACATCCCCAAATTTTCATATAGGATAGATTAGGAACTCTTCCTTTCCATGTCTCAAATGGAGTCTTTTCGGTGGCCTTAGTGGGACTATTATTTAAAGATAGAATTGCAGTTTGGATTGCAAATCCCCAAAACGAGTTCGGTAACTCGGTTTGACTCATCATGGATCGAACCATATCAAGTAGGGTTCGATTCCTCCTTTCGGCAACACCATTCAGTTGTGGTGTTCTGGGTGGAGAAAGTTGTGATATAATGCCACAACCTTTCAAGTGTGAATCAAATTCAAGACTAAGGTATTCACCACCACGATCGGATCGTAGTGCCTTAATCCTTTTGTTCAATTGGTTCTCTACTTCGTTTTGGAATTCCTTGAATTTCTCAAATGCTTCACTCTTGTGTTTCATTAAATAGATATACCCATATCTACTTAAGTCATCGGTGAAGGTTATAAAGTAGTCATAATTACCACGAGCGGTGATACTCATTGGTCCGCATACATCGGTGTGTATGAGTCCTAATAGTTCACTAGCCCGTGTCCCTTTACCACTAAAAGGATTACGAGTCATTTTGCCAAGTAGGCAATATTCGCATGTACCAAATGATTGATAATCAAATGGTGTAATCACATTAGTAGAAATTAATCTTTTGATGCGATTCTCGTTTATGTGACCTAATCGACAATGCCAAATGAACGCTTCACTTGGGTCACTTGTTTTGAGTTTCTTTGATTGAATGTTATAAATATCATTAGTCGGTTTTGAGGTCTATAAAATGTAAATGCCATTTATGGAAGAAGCTTGGCCAATAACCAAATCATTCCTAGAAATAGAGCAACGATTGTTCTTAATGACAAAACAAAAACCGTCCATGTCTAGCATGGCGATTGAAATAATGTTTTTAGAGAGCGTAGGAACATAAAAACAATTATGCAAATACAACTCAAAACCGTTTGGCAAAGCTAGAACATAAGTTCCTTTGGATTCGGCCGCTACCCGAGCTCCATTTCCAAGTCGAAGATCCACATCTCCCTTGCTAAGCTTCTCCACATCTCTTAAACCCTGTAAATGATTACAAAGGTGAGAACCACAACCGGTATCTAGTACCCATGTCGTAGTGGAAGTATAATTTATATCAATAACATAAATTTCTTTAGGAATTGTACCTTTTGGAGTAATGAGTCCTTCCCTTATATTTCGCAAATACATAGGGCAATTCCTAAGCCAATGTCCCATGCCATAGCAATAATGGCACTCATCATTAACTTGCTTGAAGTTTTTGATTTTCTTTCCTTTCTTCTTGAACCTCTTGCCCTTTGAAGCAAGAACTTGATTGCTAGAGCTCCCACTAGCTTTGGCATCCTTATCTTCTAGAGATAAAGACCCTATAGATCGTATGAGGTAGTCTTCCTGAGACGGACTCACACGAGGTCTAGTAGTAGTGGGTGGTTTAGAAGTGGTGATGAAATTAAGGTTTCCATCCGAACCTATCCCGAAATGAAGTTCTCTAGTTGTATCGAAATTATTGTTGGAGCATACGTCGTCAAGAACATGGTGATATGACTCAATGGTTATCGGTGCGGTAGCATTTGATGGATTCATTGTAATGCACTACAAATATGGAGGAAAGGAAATATTAACATTTGTCTTTTTAAATCATACTTGCAAATTTAACAAGATATGAACATTTATATAGTGACCTCTACCCAACTATAATAAATGATTCCAAGACCCAAATTCATATCAACTTAGGCACGGGGTAGCCGATGAAACCCTCATCAATATAACTCGGTGGATTAACCTTTTAATCGATTCTACTTTTAGAACTCTTGGTCGATAAAATTACTCTAATATTTATCTATAGCCCAAAACACATCAACAAGGGCACGGGGTAGCCGATGAAACCCTTATCAATTACTTTTGTTGAGTTCAATCCAAATTTCGAAAATGTGTCCATTGTCCAAACCCACATTAATTTAGGCACGGGGTAGCCGATGAAACCCTCATCAATATGAATTCGGTGGATTTGACATTTATCACCCACTTCCCCTACGTAACAAGGTTTGTACCCGGGGTAGCCGAGTGCACTCCCTCGCGAAATAGGTTTTCATGGTTTCTACTATTTGGTAAGGCTATGTCTCAATTAGTTGTTTTAGCGAGAGGTCGTGTCAATTTTTTTATCTATCACGTTTTAAGTGAACTAAAGCGGTGAACTACGATAATTCTAATTGACACGGTCGATAAACTCGATAAAAGACAATGCATGTTTAGTTATGGCGATTTAGCGATGCATGTGACATAAAATAAAATGCAAGCATAAAGATAAATAAATCCTAGTATGGCCTTTCCTAAAATAGAAAAACTATTAATCTATTACATATTCGGAAACCAACTCCATTGGTCCCTTGAACTTCGGTTGTGGCACGCATCTCGAGGTAACACCGTCTTTATGTATCGCCATTCTTGAAGTAATCCGTCTTTTGGAACTCAGGAATGAATAAAATTACATAATAAATTACATAATTTCCTATTATACATTTGTAACTAAAATAAAATAAATCTATTAAATTACAAAACGGTGATACGAGATCACAATAAAAATTACAACCGAATCGATATTCCCATACATTTCGGAAATACCAATTAAAATCTAAGGCCATACTAAGTAAAATTACATAATTCAAAAATTACATAAATTAAAATTATGACAATCATAAAGAAAATGCAGCATTATAATATGTATGAACATGCTCAATTTTTATGCTAAATCGCCTTTTAATTAGCCAATATCGTATATTACTCGGTTTTTACGGATTTGCGTGATTTCAACATTTTATAATCACAAAAATGCATAAACTCATATTTATGCATAAGTTAGTTACCCTAACCTCTTAGGACTCAAAATATAGTCTTCACTAATAATTTGACCATAATTAACCTTTATTTATAAAATTGTTCAAAAATGGACCATAAATTACAAAAATAAGCCATTAAACTTCAAATAAATCTAAAAATTTCAAATAAATTCAAAATTTGAAATTTAAATTCATGAACATTCTGGAAAAATTCCATGACACTCATAATGTTCAAAATCTTAGGTTAAAAATTTCGAAATTTTTCCGGAAAAACAATGTTGCGGTTTATCGATATTTAATAAAATAATCATAAAACAAAGGGAAAAATTATTTTCATTAACTTTTCAATTTTAGATCTGAAAAATATAATAAAATGCAACATTAGACGTTTTTCCTAAGTCATAGATTATGTTTTAATTAATTTTCACTAATAATGTCACTATTTATGCCATTTTTCTTCAAAAATTCATAAATCATGCAAAAAGACTTCTTTATAGCCAATTATTTTACACACATCTTGTAAAATTGCATGTGACAACATATTAATTTTCTATGACCAGATTCGAAATTTAACTCATATTAACCTATTTTTCACTTAAATCCAAATTTAATAAAGAAAAATTCATTTTTCGAGCATAACAAGTCCAAAAATTATGAAAATTTACAGGTTATCTCAAAATATTATATGTGACAACATATCCAAAAACCAAGTGAAAATTCGAAGTATAGCTATTTTTAGACCAAAAATGACATTTTTACTCATAAAATCATATTTAAATGTCATTATTATAAAATATGAACAATAAAAATCCGAAAAATTAACCAAAATATCCTAAAACACTTTAGGACCAGAAATATTAACATGCATGTAATAATTTCGTGATATATCATAATAACACAAATTTTACAAGTTTTATTTTGTTATTCATATAACTCGGAAAAACTTTTAACCAATTTGCATGCAAACAACCGTGGCTCATGATACCGATTGAAGGAAATGTAGATTCATATACATGTTAACATACTCTTATATGTCTAAATAATTTGTCATAAAATTAATTACGGATTTTATGCATGCAAACAATAATATAAATAGAGGAGAAATCATGTCCTTACATAGTAGATTTCGGCTATTAGGGCACAAGAGAGATCACCTTTCTCTTCTTGTTCTTGAGCTTTTCCAATGGAAGAACAAAGATCTAAGTGTAAGATCTCTCCCTATGTATTATACCCAAGGCTCCTCTTAATATAATTAATATTACAAATACTAGTTATAATATTAATCAAAGGTAGAAAATTGAACCAAAAATTTATAAAACACTTATATTATTTCGGTTTTATGAGAGAAGATGAGGAGGATTTTTCTTCTCTCTAGAACTTGATTTTGGATGATAATGTTGGAATGAAAATAATACACTACACTTAGTATATTATTAGGTAAAAATTATAGAAAAACAATGATAGTTTTTCTTCCCCAAAACCGTGTAAGAGGAGAGCTATTGGGGAGCCAATGCATGGAAAAATTGTTCTTCACAAGGAACAATAGGCTTGCATGCCTAGACTTGCTTTTTCATCATTATGTTTTATCAACTAAATAAAACAATTAACTAGCTTAATGCTCCCCAATTTTTCGGCACTTTACATAATATGGATCCCATATTATTTTTGTCAATTGTCAATGTGTCACATGTCATATGTGACATAAATATGTTATGTATTTTTAACATATTAAAAATCAACGTATTAATAAAAATACGTCACATACAAAAATCGACTTAGTAATTTCATAATTACTTGTGCCAAAATATTTTACCATAAATTTCAACTGATTGAATTTATAATAATTCATTCATTTTAATTGTTACATTAAACAATTTATTTCATCCGAGTAATTATACAATTTAATTACTCAGACCGTATCTCATTTAATCACATTTCAATTTGATACGTAAATTTTACTTCCAAAATCGTCCGTCAATTTTCAAGTAATTTAATTAACTCGCAACGTTATACGATCAATTAAATAATCAATTAAGAGTGTTGCCCTTTAGGTATGACCTAGGGGGTCAACTGATCACCACCGTCACACGACAGTAATGTCAAACTCTAGTCAGCCAATCATTACCGATATATGTTGACCGTTGTGATAACAAAATTACTTCCCAATTGTATTCTTTAAAATGAGATTTAATAATGATATTTAAATCATGTGATCGCATTATTGTAGAGGATACATTTCCCAACATGAGTCGTGTTCCTTATGCATCTGCAATAGGATCGATCATGTATGCCATGATATGCACACGTCCATACGTGGCATATGCATTGAGTATGACGAGTCGGTACCAAAAGACTCCAGGTGAAACACACTGGATAGCAGTCAAAAATATCCTCAAGTACCTACGGAGGACTAAGGATTGGGTATTGACTTATGGAGGCGATACTAAGCTATGCGCAACCGATTCTGTGAGATGCTAGCTTCCAAACGGATTGAGATGATTCAAAATCTCAGTCCGGGTTCGTCTTCACTCTTAATGGTCTGCGGTCGGTGGAAGACTTCAAACAGAGTGTTGTAGCAGATTCTACTACTCGAATCCGAGTACTATGCCGCTTCGGAGAGGCAAAGGAAGAAGCGATATGGATGCGTCAATTCTTACAAGGGCTTTCGGTAGTTCCTAGTTCGAATGACCCGATCACTATCTATTGTGACAATCGAGGTGCCATCTTCCAGGCTAAGGAGCCATAGTCTAGCAACAAATCTAGACATGTACTTCGGAAAGCTCACCTGATCCGTGATTACGTGGAGCAAGAAGAGATAGTGATTGACAAGATTGCGACGGATGATAACATCACGGATCCTCTCACCAAACCGTTGAATTATGATAAGCATGTAGGGCATGTTAATTCCATGGGAATTAAACATGTTCCTGAGTTGTAGTACTTGATTATGGATTTGATACATTATCTTTTTTCATATACTATTTATAACTTCAAAGTTTTATATATATATAATATTTTGTTTTTCATGTGGATTGTACTGACAACATTGAACGCCACAAAGTGAACTGAATTACATTATATTTGTTTTGGTCCGTAATCGCCAATGTGAGCTGATAACTCCGGCTATTATATTGTGCAGTCGATTGATGGTGGGTTCAACGAGCCATAAGTCAAACGGTTGACTGATCGATCACAGATACGAGATTATGACGATACCTCGTAGGACAACTTTTTGTGACAACGTAATGGAGTCCTAAATGTTTAATAACATTCGGTACCAGGTTGTGGATAGGACATCCATTGTGTTCCTAGAGTCGATTCTTTTGACTATTGACTGTCTCTTGAGATTAAGGCAGTTTTTGGGTGACTTTGGTTTCTTTCTCACGGTCTGCCGTAACTGGAGGCTAAGTAGATTTTTTCGGGTCATTTCATCTGCGCTTACATCTGCGGGATTCGAGTTGAGGAAAATATCCAACCCTTATCAGGTATAGTTATTTCTCAGGGCCACTCGAGGAGTTGTAACTGAAATGCATGGCCATGCTCGAATGTTGATTCGTTTATCAGTTAAGTTACTCTCTAGTCGGGGAAACCACTCTTGATATTGATCACTTGTAAAATACGACCTTTGTGAATTCGGATTTGCAAATTGTTTTACATTGAGTGGAGAAATTTTATAGGATATGAGAATCGGTTATCGCACATACACTTGTGAGGACAAGTGGGAGTTTGTTGGAGCTTGTGTCCTCCACAAATTAGTGTGATAACATTTGTAAATCTCTTACAGGTTCACAAGGGTATACTTCGTATATTTAATCAGTTGATTAACGTTTACCTAATAACGGTTGGCTTGCTAGAAAGTTTGATGTTATTATCATACAGATGGCGGTGATCAACTGGTCCCTAAAGGTCACACCTATAGGATGTGTTTGAGAAATGTGGTTATAGAAATATAATCACATTGATGCCCAATATGACTAAAAAGTTAGTCAATGTGTTGATGAGATAATTATTTAATGAAAATTAAATAATATTAGTTGAGACAATTAATGTCAATTCGTAAATTAAATATAATAAGTTATATTTAATTAAATGTATATAATGTTAACTTGGACGAATTAATCTGTTAATTCGTAATTAAATATAATCAGTTATATTTAATATCAACAAGATGAATGTGTCATAGTGGTAATAGTAAGGGTACACAAACCAAGAGGTCTTGGGTTCGATCCTCACTAGATGACAATTCAACACATATTATATATTTTTGGAAAGACCAAAAATAAGGAGGAGATACTCCTTATTTCGGTCAGTTTGGCCGAAAATTAGGAAGGATTTTTCTTTCCTAATTGACTCCAAGTTTCGGTCTGTATAAAAGAAAGGGAGAGAATTATTTCTACCCAAATGCTTTTTCTTGACCTTGCCTCCTCTCTCTCATCAGAAAAAAACACAAAAACAACTAAATTTTACAGAAAATTTTAGATCGATTTCTAGCATAATCAAGGGGCATATCTCATATCGTCTTGGGTGCAACTAATAGGCGAATATCAATTTTGATATTGTTCTTAGGCCAATTTTGCTAGGACCAAAGGTTAATTCTAAATCCTTTATACTTTGTTTATGTATTTTGTTTATGACCATTGATCATCATTGTTAAATTCGTTATAATCCCTCTAGTTTAAGGGAAGTATACAGATGATTTCCCACAAGGGTTACCTAAGATACCAGAGCCTGTAGCCGCAGTAAAACCCCGAGCGGCATCATCAAAAGCAGGGCCAACAGCTACAATATCAGAAGGTCCGAGGAGCTTAGCCTGCAAATCAGCAGACTGTAAACAGGACGCAATAAAAGCATAATGTAAAACATCCCCCGCCGCATAGACACCAAGACCACCAAGATGAAAAGGGAAAGTAGCAAGGCGCCACTGCCAATCCCCAAAACCCGGTTCAGACGCGGTGACGATACAATCCAAGCTGGAACGAAGACCAGCATCGCAAGGAAGATGGACGGAGCCAAAAACACTAGGGGAGCAAGTAAGAAGGGAGAAACGGAGCTTAGAAATACCAGTACAAGCTCGAAGTAGAAGCAACTCACATTGCGGGTCTTCAATCCTCGCAACCAAGTCCATTAGCTCAATGGTCTTAGTTACTCTCCTCACCACAATCTCACTGCCAAAACCAGGGCAAGTACTGACAGGTCCACCCAAAACTGTAACATCACGCAAGGGCCGAGCAATAGAAGGTGGGTAAACCCCAGGAAGCCGTCTTCAAGGATCCTCAATAGGCCAAAAGACCTCCGTCTTGGAGACATTAAGGTGCTGTCCAAAATGGGGGTCATCCGCCATAATCAAATCCAAGACCTTCCCCACCTCCAAAGTATCCCCCACAATGGTGCCATCATCCAAGTACCACGCCTGCATAGTGAGGTCAAAAGTATCCCGGATTTTGCATACTAAGGGATGCAAAGCCAAAGCGAAAAGCAACGGACCCAAAGGATCACCCTGCTAGATACCCTGACAAGACCACAAGCATTGCTCCCCATAAAAAAGACGGGCAGGGCTAGAATAATAAAACTCCACCCAATGGGAAAGAACCGGGCAACGACGGCGGACTTCCTGAAGCATGGTCGTACGATCAACAAGGTGGAAAGCATTCTGGAAATCAACCAGCAACATGGAAAGTCCCACCTCAGCACCTCGAGCCTCAATGAGCCGATTCAAGGCATGCAAGATAGCCTCTCCTCCACCGGACACACCCACCCCAAACTGTAAACCAGCAAAATAAGACGACAAAGAAGGACCCACCGTAAAAGCCCCAACCTTCGAGACAAGCCGTCTCCAGACAGTGCCAACAGCAATAGGACGGACCCCACCACCTGGTTTAACAAGCGGCGAGAGATGGGCGCTGGCAATGTACTCACCCAAAGCAAGAGGACACCGACCCTCAAGAAAAAGATTAACCACCCTAGTAATAGAAGTGATCAAATCATCAGAGATAGCCACAGCAACGCCACTCAAACAATCCATAAGGTGTTGGGCACGAAAACCATCCCTCCCACAAGAAGTACCACGTGGGAAGTTCCGAATCATATCCAAAACCACTGACGCAGAGGCAACCAGAGGATGATGATCCCCCGACAAAGGAGGCAATGAAGGAGGTGGGGCGACATGATGCTTCTCACGCAAGGCTATAAGGGTGGCATCGGAGTAGGGGGCGACCTCAGAGGAAGAAAGCACCCGAACAACAGCAGTATAGTGACCATCACAAATCTTCCGCCGACATTGACGGAGGTTATGCTCATCCAAATCCAGATCCTCCTCCACATTAAACAAAGAAGGACCCTCATCAAAACACTCATGCAACAGCTGCAAACCACCCCCAGGTACCTCCCAAGCAAGGATAGCCCTGGCAATACTCTCCTTCTGACGCTGGCGCCGAATAGCAGTCCTAAACTCAACATTACTCCGAGGAGCGAAAGTCTTAAGCAGACACAGCGGTAAAACATGTAAACGAATCCAGCGGGAGAGATCACTAGGGGAATCAGCCACATCATCCAGAGCTCCTTTCAAAGCCCGAGCAAACCCAAGACGACACTTAGGAGGAATAGATTTTACGGTGCGAAGGCCCAACGACAATAAACGATCAAGCGAAGATATAGACCACTGAACAAGCTCAACACCATCATCAGAAGAAACCGAAGTAGAAGGAGCCAAAGGTCTCGGAATACCATAAATATGAAAACTATAGAGGTTATCAACACACTCCGGATGCATCATAATATCACCCCGACTATGCCGACATCTAGCACGAGTGGTACGGGTCATAAAACACACCCCACACAACTAGAGCCCCATCCGTCTCAAAGTACTCTCGCCATTGGAATAAACAGTCAAACTATCATTAAGAGTATAACGCGTAAGGTCCAACGCACCATCATGACAATGTCGGTCCCGAAAATGTTTCTACCATGCAGCCTTAGTTAGGCCCTTACGAAAACCATCCCGACACACATGAAGACCCATAAAAGGACAATGGTACCGCACAAGCTCATGCATGAAAGGACAACAAAACCCAACACCCTTCCTCGCACACAACGGCGTTGAACAGCCGAGGACCACCACCAACTAACCACACCGATAGTTGTTGACAAACGGCCCAAAACCCACACAACCCAAACTCCACACACAGCAAACCGCAACCCCCACTACAGCCTGAACCCATACACACAAGGCAGTGACAGAGGCGGTAGTGGCCGGTCACAGGCAGGAGCACCGGACCACCGCAGCAAAGCAATAACAGCATTAAAAGTAACAGAAAAAAGAAACGAAAAGAAACGTGACACTCACCGGTAGAAGGACCCTAAAGCAGCGCCGTCAGCCACCACTATAATGACCGGCGACTTGAGGTCTGATGTCCAATTGGTGGTGGTGCAGGTCGACAAAGGTCGCAAAGGAGGCGACAATTACCCTTAAAAAGACAACACGTCGCACGCAAATCCTTCTCAACAGTGAACCACCGTATGAACAACCCACAAAAACTACCCCTGACCGGCGACGTGAGGTCTAATGGTCGACGTGGGGTGGTTGTTGGTAGCCAACGGCGGAAGAAAAACCCAAAAACCCGATGCCCTAAACCAGACACGATGCCCTAATCCCACAACCCCACTAACAGCCGACACCAAAAAACCCGACAGACGCCGACGATGAGATGGCCGGCGTGAGACGGCGAAGGTGGTGACGGAGAAGGACTAGGGTGGTGCAGCCAAGGATCGCCTGAAATCGCCCCTCCCCCAATATTGTTAGTGCATAACCCCGTGTATATATTTTATGTTTTTATACTAACTATATTGTTAATAGTATGCAAAACTGCAATTTACAATCATATAAAACGATTGCTAAGCGGAAGAATTCAAGACACCTTACGCAAGGTAAAGTCATTTTGTTCTACTCAAAATTTGCAAACAAGAATCATACACCTAACTACTTACACAGTTCAAATCCACATCAAATGGACAACTTATATCAATCCCAATAAAACACATGTTTCACATTCCTAACTCTCAAGTACAACACCACTCATCATACATTATTAGCACTTGCCCCTTTACCCTTAAAAGTTCATCGATTCATTCTCGTTTTACATCCTCTCAATCATAACCACGCTCGTCTACACGTGTTCACTCATCAAAACCATACAACCCACAAGGCAACAAAGCATCGACCCATATATAAGCCAAACAACACATTATTAACAAAGATTGTAACACTATGGAACAAAGAAACTATGTTTTAAATACAAAATTTAAAATTTAATTATATATACTATGATATATCAAAAAAAAAATTTGGACAAAATTTAAAGGTAAGATTCTCGATTTAAGACAATACGTAGCATTATTAACAAAATTGAAATCTTATTACTCATTTAAACCAAGAAAAGCTTTAAGACGAGATTTTCAAATTTTGAGACCATATCTGACATCATTAAACAACATTTGAATCTCCATTACATAATTAGATAAAATGGAGTATCAAGATCAGATTTGTCGGTATAACTAACATACATGCCAAAATTTGAGACGTTTTGTAAGGTAAAACCGCTAGCTTAATACAACACAATGCAACATCAACAAGCACTAAATACCAAGAAACAACTAGGTAATGTTGATTTTGAGCAACATTTTAAGATGAAATTTTGATTCAAGATGATACATACTGTCACTAACAAAGAAAATTGAAAACTTAAGCGCGAGAAGATTCTTGAGCCTCATTAGTCAACTAAACTAAGTTTTTAAACACGAAAAATCAAAACCTACGCATGAACATTAAAGTTTCAAAATTTTCGGAACAAAATTTTCAAGACAAGGTTTCAAACATATAACAAGAGTTAGCAATAACAATCAAACTTTAGTCCTTGTTAAACAATCAACCATGCATCAAACACCAAATCAAATTATTGACTCAAGAATACATATTGTCGGGTTCATAAAATATTTGGACAAATTTCAACATGAAAATTTTATACTTGACATCATAAATGATGTAAAAAGGTGATTAATTTCATGAATTAAACAAAACATGGGATTAATTGACAAAATTTGAAGGGAATAGAGTGGATTTAAACGAAATCAAATTGGGAAAAAAATGAGAGCAAGGATAAAACTACTCACATTGTTTAATTAGCAAGAATTAAGAGGTTAAAATGGAGTAGAAAGCTTAAGTCCAAGCAACAAACATCAACAATGGAATTTTAGAAAAAGAAATAAAGAGATTTTGGTATTTTTGTTATGAGAAATGATGAAGAAATGCAAGAAATAAGGTAATAATGCAAATCTGGCGAAATTCACAACCCAGAAAATGGCACTCGGTCGAGTGTTAAGTCCACTCGGTCGAGTGCCCTCTCCACTCGGTCGAGTGACCCACATCCAGAAATGGTCAAGTTTCTGAAAAATGGTCCACTCGGTCAAGTGACTGGTACTCGGTCGAGTACTAACTCACACTCGGTGGGGTGCCACTCTATGGTTTGCAATTTCCGACTAAGAATTACTATTCTTATACTTGACTACTTTACTAACAACTATTATTAATCACACCCTACTACGGCACTAGTGAAATCCCAATATAGATGCGGTATTAAAATGCTAAAGAACGGGGCTAATGCCCCTCATACACCATCATGTAACAATCACTCAAAACATGTCATACGTATAATTACTTTCATCCAACTTCTACATGTTATCACATATCATATTGTAGACACCTCAAAGTTGTCTACTAGCCTTACGGGTACCCGATGATGAGGCTAATATTAAAAGATTAAATGAAAATTGACAATGTTATAATTTACGGCTCTTTACGCTTATTTCCCGAAAACCACTCAAAATGGCATAAAACCATTCATAAATATTTGTCTCATTCATTCCAATTTAACACACCATTTGTAGCCAAACCTTACCATTAATCACCCATTTTTATTAATAGGCCCAAGTAATTAATACAAACCACCTTATTAACCAGTCCGTTGATAACTAAAGCTTATTAGACATGGAAGCCCACGACTATGTTAAGTATTTAGACAACGGAATAATAAATAAATAAGTGCACAATTTGACAGCTATGGGATATGTTTGTGTTGCGATCGAACAAAGGAATATGGCTATTAAATCCAAGTGGACTTCAGGTCAAACACAAATAGTGGAAGGGGCATTAACTATAAAAGGGGACTTTCGCTTGATAATACGGGGGGGCTTCTGATATACACAAAACCAGCGACACACAAGTCGATCCAGACCAGGAAATTCCACTCTCTTTCAAATCAACCTTCTCAAATATACTATCCCAGTTTCAAATCAAATCATTCAAATAAATCATCCCAGTTCATATAAGCGCATAAGAGCCGCTAATTAACGACAAAGTCGAAATTCAATAATAGTCAAACATCCAGATAGGCCTGAGGGTACCAGATTCAAATAAGTTTTTTCTTTTTTTTTTATTTAATTCTTATATTTTGTCTTTTTATTTAAATTCTCTATTTTATTGTATTTACTAACCTATTTAATTTGTTTTTGTAAAGAATTTGTATTAAATTGTATAATTAACCTATAATATTACAAATAAATAGTAGAGGCCATCAGTTTGATGGGCGATCTGGGTGCCTAACACCTTCCCTGATCGTACCTTTACCCCCGAATCCGCAATCTTTGGTTCAGACAGGAGTGACGGATCAGTCCCCATACCAGGGATCAATAGGGGCCTTTTCCGTTAAATTTAGTTTTGTATGTTTTTATAAAACCTACTGGCGACTCCACCTATTTACTTATATTTTCAAAAGGAGATTTTTTCAGGGATCTCACAATGGCGACTCCGCTGGGGACAAATAAGCGGGTAAGACTTGAAATTTATTTGTAATATTAGATGTTTGACGATTTGTTCGATTTAATATAAAGCTACGTACATCTAACTGTACCTAATTATAATCTATTTTTAGTTAGCGTATGGCTTTATACATTAAACTGACTTTGCCTAACAGAATTGCGGGAAAGTGGATATTTTTGATGTTTTTTTTTACGTTAAAGCTTAATCAAACTGCTAAATATTCTAAAGTGTCCATAACTACTCGTATTATTTATTTCAAACGTTAAACTTCATATTTGTCTATTTGCATTTTATATAAAAAGAATTGCTATGCTTTTTTGTCTTCTATAATTTATATCTTCTATTTTACTATGGACAAAAAAGGTATAGGCTCTCCGTAAGCCAATATTATGCCATCTTAAGCTACCACCATTCACCCTCGGTAAAGTACGTTGTATACTTAGAAGGTCCATTCGACCGTCTATGCCTTACACGTATTTTCCACCTTATGACGTCGTGTTTTGGCAACTCGCTTGGTCCATATGACTGGGTGAGCACAAAAGCGAGAGATACCCTCGGGTATTTTAATGTCATGAGTACCCAATTTCGTACCCGCAAACCTAACCATAGATCCCGTAGAACCTTTGTTAGGTCGTATTATGTATGTCTTGCTTGTCATAATCTTACCTGTATTAATTTAAAAAAAAAGGGTTTAACATGAACACATAGGTGCATCTTAACTAACAGTAACCTCAGTCCGTTACTCAGTCCGTCGTAAACGTACGTATACATTGAAACCTTGCAGTGAGTCTTTATATACTTAGGGTGTCAACATGTAAATATAAAAGGCAAGACGTGTAAACGATGCCATGTCCCAACATCTACTATATATTGCATCGTTTTATTAAAAGAACGAGAAAATCTTCGTTGGTATAACTGAACCTGGTTGAGAGCCGCGAGTCTTTTCTCATCTATTAATAACAATTCTTCATATCGAGCTTGCACCCAATCGACTTCTGGTATTTGGCTTTCTAGTGCGATTCTAAGGGAGGGAATTTCAAGTTCTATAGGAAGCACGGCCTCCATACCGTAGACTAGAGAATATGGTGTTGCTCCTGTTGATGTTCTAACTGATGTGCGGTAACCCCATAAAGCAAATGACAATTTTGCAGGCCAATCATGATATTTTTATGTCATCTTTTCAATTATAGTTTTCACACTTTTATTCGCTGCTTCAACTGCCCCATTCATTTGTGGTCTATACGTAGACGACTTACGCTGCTGGATCTTATAATGCGTTAGTAAGGCAGCCACATCTTTCTTAAAATGGGAACCATGATCACTAATCAACTCATGAGGGACACCATACCTACAAATTATATTTTCGGTGATGAATTTGGCAACATGTTTAGAAGTCAAGGTAGCATAAGACGCTGCCTCAAACCACTTAGTAAAGTAGTCGATTGCTACTAATATAAATTCATGTCCTCCGGTTCCCTTGGGAGTGATTTTGCCAATTATATCTATGCCCCATATCGAAAATGGCCAAGGTGATGCCAAATTGTACAGCAATGAAGGTGGTATATGCTGTGCATTGGCATAAATCTGGCATTTATGACACCTCTTAACATACTGTGTACAATCATGTTCCTGTGTCGACCAAAAATATCCTATCCGCATTATCTTTTTTGCTAACATCCGGCCGTTCATGTGCGGTCCGCAAGTACCATTATGCACTTCTTCCATAATTCTTTTAGCTTCCTTTCCATCCACACATAAGAGTAATATCCCTTGTTGAGACTTCTTGTATAACTTGCCTTAACTAAGAATAAATTGTGTTGCAAACCTTTTGATAGCACGCTGCATCCTTACATCAGAATCTGGCGGAAAGCCTCTTCCTAAGTGATGATTTAAAACATCTGTGTACCATGGTGCGTCATCACCAGCTACTGTATCATCAAGGGCCATGCAGTATGCTGGTTCCTCTCTTCTTTCAATGCATAATGGAATATTTTCTAATTCATTTGGAATATTGATCATCGACGCCAATTTAGCTAGAGCATCTGCAAATTGGTTTTCATCTCGGGATAGATAAATGAACTTTGGATCATCAAAATGCTTCTGAATGGTTTCGAGGTACGTTTGGTAAAGTGTCAGGCCCTCGCTTTTGACTTTCCATTTTCCCAAAATCTGATTTATAACGAGTGACGAATCTCCGTATACTCTCAAGTTTTTAATCCTCAAGGCTGCTGCCGCTCGAAGTCCTAATATACACGCTTCATATTCTGCTTCATTATTTGTGACGCTAAAATCTAACTTGACTGAAAGAGGGGCATGTGCCCCATCTGGTGAAATCAAAAATACCCCTATGCCATATCCCTTTTAATTGGATGCACCATCGAAAAATAACTGCCAATAGTCGTCATCAGTAACAAATATTTCCTCGTCAGGGAAGTCGTATGCTTCCTGTTTGTCTTCTGAAACGGGAAAATCAGCTAGGTAATCAGAAATTGCCTTTCCCTTAATCGATTTAAGAGCCATAAATGTAAGATCGAACTCAGCAAGCATCATGGTCCATCTTGCTATTTCGCCGCTAAGCGGCTTTTCAAAGAGATACTTAAGAGGGTTCATTCGTGATATGACATGAATTGTGTGGGTCAACATGTAGTGCCTTAACTTCTTGGTGGCCCACACTAATGCTAGACAAGATTTCTCGATTGGAGAATAATTGGTTTCGTATTCCGGAATTTTTGCTCGGGTAGTAAATTGCTTTTTCTTGACCATCCTGAACTTGTGCTAACATTGCACCCATTTATGTCTCGGTTACTGTCAAGTATAAGAGAAGTGGTAGTCCAGGTCTTGGAGGGACCAGGATAGGTGGGTTTTCTAAGTATTTTTTTACTTTTTCGAATGCTTGCTGACATTGTTCATCCCATTCAAGGGATGCCCCTTTCTTTAGTTTCTTAAAAATTGGTTCACACACCATGGTAAGCTTGGATATAAAACGGCTAATGTATTGTAACTGCCCCAAAAATGCCCGAACTTGCTTCTCCATTTTTGGTGGTGGCATATTTCTAATTGCCTTGATCTTGGATGGATCAGCCTTAATGCCTCTATTACTAACAACATATCCTAAAAGCTTCCCAGAGGTAACCCCGAAAGCACATTTTTGCGGGTTGAGTCGAACATTATATTTTCGGAGCCTATCAAAAAATTTTGTAACGCGGTCGTATGACCTTCTCTATCCAATGACTTTACTATCATATCAGCATTTCAGTCTTGCGTCATCATTCATCCATAAACCATTGAAATATTGCATTTAGCATTATCGCATCTCAGTCTGTCCGTCTGTGAGTCTGTTAATCATGAATGTAAAAAAAAAAATTATCATCGATACCTGCATTAAGTCTCGTATGCATCACTTAGTTCATTCAAGCATTAGTAGAACGCGCATTATAGGTAGTTAAACTCACATCTGTTACCACGTTTTCCTGCATTGTATATAGTGTCGTCCTCTGCATACCCTAGGACTGGTCCGGTTAGTACATCAACCTGCTCATGTAAAAAAAAAAAAAGGGTTATTGAATACTTGCATTTAGGTCTCCCATAGCACTAGGCAAATAAAATTTTCAACTCTACATGTGCTTTTGCTATATTACTCCATCCTAGTCCTGTTATAAAAAAAATAAAATCATTTTCTAAAAGCTACGATGTCATGATCCAGGATAGGGAGGCGTAAAAAAGACCCAAACTTATTAGTCACTCCAGCTTGGGGACGAGAGAAAGGTACAGGGAGACTAATTAGTATACCGCAAGCCGTACTTGTAACCCAACCACCAGTCACCATGTAGCTCGGAGAATCAGTCAAAGACCTTAAGAATGCTTTATCTATTTTGACCGACCGATTGTCATCCATAGAAGACAAAATCAAGCATGACGGTAGTGGTGAGGATGACGTAACCAAAAAGCTCAAAGACATGGAGAAACTTATCAAAAGAAATACTAAGTATGCTGACCTACTCGATGTTGAATGCAACATGCCGAATGATACCCGTCGTTGTGAGTACCAAAGATAAAATTTATAATCTCCTATTAAGACTAACCTAGGCTAGTGGTAACAGGGTCGAACCACAAGGAGGCAGTTGTAAACTTTAGTTGATTTATGTTGATCCGAGGTAACTATTGTGGGGGTTGAATTGAATTGGTCTCTGACTAAGAGTGAACAAAGATAATAAACTAAATAAACGAATTAAACAGATAAAAGAAGGGTACTAGGATGGTCGGTTCTTTATAGCTTCGGCAAAGCAAACTAAGTCGGTCTGAATCAAACACGGGTAAGGCGGGAAATAAAGAGGTCCTCTCGGTCCACTCTTAACAAATAGCATCTTTCGATCTCGCTATAGGTCCCTAATATCACTAATACTGACTTTCGTCCTGAAAAGTGACTAACGGTATAAACTATACCTATCTTTCGATCTTAGCACAGTTTAGTCGATTTAATTGATGGTCAAATAACTTTCCCTATCTTTCGATCTAACGGGTTGGTCACAAAATAGGTATCTAACTGGTCGCATGCATTCGATTCGTTAAACACAAGATTAAATTCAATTAAAACGAGGAAAACCAGCGAGGTCGGTCGATCGACCGACAATGTCGGTCGATCGACCAACACGCGAGACAGTACCGTGTAAAATCTATTGCCGCCTATGCCATAAATCGCTTACATCCTAGCACTAAAGAATTAGCTACTCATGATGAAAGTGATAACAACAATAAAACTAATAACGATTACTGAATTCATGCTTAAAGTAAATAACAAACAGCGATAATACGATAATTGGCTTTCGGGATACTAACTATCAAATCTATACTAATGATGAAAGTAAAACAATAAACTGGAATTAGGGCAGAAGGAATACCAAGATTTCAGAGGAAAGATTAAGAACAAGAACAGAATTCCAATGCTAAAAAGATGTTCCAAACCCTAATTACTCTAATGAATAAAGTGAAAGTTCTTGTATGAAACTTAGATAAAAACTTGATCCAAACTTCGATGATAAATGAATGTTTTATGTTACGTTATATAGCAAATAACGTAACATCTTATTTCCTAAACCTAGCATCATGGGCTTGCGCTTTCTCGGTCTTCAAATTCTCGCCGGAATAGCAATCTGTCGTCGATCGACCGATAAGGTGGTCGATCGATCGCTCCTCAAAGAAAAAGTAGCTTCGGAACCGAACATTGGTCGATCGACCGAGGGTGATGGTCGATCGACTAATGGAGCTGCTACTTGACTTCTCAAAACATGTGGACTTGTATTTTGGGCCTTGAATTGCGCACCAAGCTCGTTCCTTAAGTAATTCCTTTACGTCATTTGCAATGCAAATTACTCGGGGACGGATTTGGCTTGATTTCCCGTTGAATTCTCCATATTTCTGCAATAATGTACAAAATACGGAAGTAGACGGAAATAGGGAGAAATGTAGCACAAACTACAAGAATGAGCTCTGAAATGCGTGTAAAATGGGATGTAAAACATCATATAAATAACACGCATCAAACTTCCCCAAACCAAACCCTTGCTTGTCCCCAAGCAAGAACTAGACTCGATCTAATGACCTAATGGAACGAGTTCAATCTCAGAGCGAAATGCAAATTGTTAAGCCTAAACCAATTTAATGCACAATCAACAATCAATTAGTAATGTGAATCATGCAAACGAATTATGAGGTCGTTAAAGACTGCTGAGCCGTCAACTGTAGAGACTTATCAAATTGGACTCTCGCGGGTCGCTCAAATCACTCAATAAGCACAGGTGATATATATGTAAGATAGAAAGAATTAATTTTTGTAAAGACTCTCACCTAACTACGACCTATGAAAACATGCCAGCAATAAAATATGAAAATGACCTCTACGACCGTGCATACGCATTCCAACCAAACAGATGACCAATGACACATGCCGAGGTATATATGGGATATGTGAGGTATGGGTAAGAAGAGGCAAAACATTTTATGGTAAAGTGGAGGTACAGGTGATCAAGCTAGTACCAAAACGGAACCAAGTGGCAACATCCAGCTTCTTGCTCATAATCAAGCGAAACGGTGCTATAGCAAGCACAAAACTCACAATCTCCAAACTATCAAATCAATAAACTCCCCATAGGATATCAATGAAACATGGGAGCAAAAATCGCCAAAAGATAAGGATTAAATTATGCGAATTGACTTCTTCCTCGAATCTCACTCGATCGACCATATTTGGCAGTCGATCGACTGCATAAACAGTACAGAACCTCTTTTTTCATTTCTTTTTTTTTCATTTTTTTTTCATTTTTTCTTTCTTTTTCTTTTGTTTCTTTCTTTCCTTTTTTCATTTTCCAATCATCATCTCAATAGAGCAAAAGCCACCAAAACGAGTAACAATCCAAAGAACACAGACTACTAGCTTGACGAGGGACAGGCTAAATGTAGGATGTAGTAATGGGACAAAAAGGCTATTTTTGGCAGTGTGGAGCTTATGGGTAAAATGAGAAAAGGCAACCTCTACCACATGTGTCAACAAACCACAAACCGAATGCATACAGGTATTAAGTAGATCAAATTCATATTCATGGAAATTAAGGAAACATGTCTCATAAGGAGTACTACTCACATTCCTAAATAAACCGGTCATGAATGACACCAGTTATGGGCTCTAAATCTCAGAAAGTATAAGTAGTTTGCCAATTATTAAAGTCAAGTCTCAAGTTCAGCAAATAATTTTAACGAAAACTCGTAGATATGCATTTACGATTCTACTAATAACATGTTAATCTAGCAAGGCTCAGGCAAAACAGGTGCAAATGCAAAATCATCATAGAAATACTACCGTTCCGACTCGACCTATATGCTAAAATAAACGTGCATTTTATGGAATTTTTTTTTTGAAATTTTTGAAATTTTTTTTTTTTTTTTTTGAATTTTTGTATATGACATGAAAAAGCAATGCAAAACAGAATGTAAATGTGAATGCAAGCAAATATGCGACGCAAAACCCTTCTCCAAACCAAATCGCACAATGTCCCCATTGTGCAAAATCATATAGTGAAGAAAAGAGAAATGGGAATTTGCGAGAAAATAAAAAAGCAAGACACAAAGGAAAGATATGGAACTCACAAGACTTTAAGCGCAGCAGAGGAAACCTCCCCAAACCAGCGTGAGCTAGGAGGTTTCAGTAGCTAGCAGTGCTACCAATAAGTACCTGTAAGACAGAAAATACCACGCATAAGGCTGAGAAAACAATTTGGAAGCGGTAAAATTGTGCGTAAATGAGAGAACAGAAGAAATAAGTAATATGACGGAAAGTAAAGAGGAGTAGAAAACTCCCTTAAGTCCGCATATCGACCAAACATAGCAGGAGAGAGGTCATGAACAAATACAGCAGCAGCAGCGGTCGATCGACCACTGAGATCAGTCGATCGACCAAGTGAGCGTGAACAGTAGCTCCTGTAAACCTGCAGATCAGTCGATCGACCATAAAGACCAGTCGATCGACTGAAAACACTGCTGCAACGTCTTATTTCTTCGTGTTGGCTCAATGATTTGAGCTAACAAGCTCTAAATACCTGCAAGTACACAATAATACGCGCCCAAAATTGCGCAAAATCCAGAAAAAAGTCTAAAGTACTTGAAAATCCTAAGCAAACAAAATAAAAGCGAAGTTTTCGCGCACACAAAAAAAACAATAAAAATGTCTTAACAAAGCAAATAAAATGAAGTTTATAACGAGATCGATCAACTAATAGTTGATCAAGAAGGACCACGGTATGGCCCACTTCGTCGGCTTCTGGCTACTGGAGGTAGCCTCAATGGTGCTCATCTCATCAGCTGCACCCTTCTTAGCTTCGACAGTCGGAGGGCTCAACGGATCAACTTTGTCAGCTCTCCAATCAAGGATTTCCTTGGGTTCAACGAAATCCAAGTCGATGCATCTCACATTGGTTGGCTCATCTTCCACTTCCTCATCAGTCCCATAGCTTAGGCATCCAAGGCCTCCTCTTTGAATGATAGGCTTCTTTTACTACGGCACAACTTGTAGCGCTTCCTTCCCCAAACCAGCTCCTGCATTATTTAAAACAACAGATTCTTCCTCCTTCTTGCTCCCAATCTGGGGCGGAGGGGTTAACACAGCAGTAGTGATAGGGACAGGCAATTCAGGAAGCACAAAGTACGATTTCTTTTCGTAAACCGTGTTACAAGTAAATGAGCCACATGGGATCCTTCTTTTTAGCAGGTTGGGCAAAGATGATAGAATGTTTCCCAACTTTGAAGGTCAAAGTTCCAGAGCCTACGTCAATAATCGCACTGCACCGGCGGTGTGCGTAAACTTGCCTTCCTAGGATGATCGGTATATGGGCATCCTCGGGCATGTCAAGGACAACAAAGTCAACAGGAAGAAAAACTTCCCTATTTGGACGGGTATGTCCTCTAGGACTCCTATAGGCTCGACCGCGGTCAGTCGGTCACCATCCGAATGTCATGTCCGTGATAGCAAACCGGGTCAACTTAAGCCTCTAGCTAAACTCAAGGGCATGACGCTTATACTAGCCCCTAGGTCACACAATGCCTTCTCAATTGAGAAGGTACCTATTTTGCAAGGAACAGAAAAGCTACCCGGATCCTCTAACTTATGGGGCGCAGTGTGAGACAGATAGGAGCAAGACTCCTTGGTGAGTGCGACAGTGTGCACTGTTTCAAGTGACCGCTTTTTGGACAACAGTTGTTTCATAAATTTAGTATAAGCGGGCACTTGGTTAACTAACTCAAGGAAGGGGACTTGTACATTCAGACTACGGATAACTTTCTCAAACTTACTGAAAGATACATGTTCCTTCGTCGGCACGAGTCTCTCCGGATATAATTTGTGAGGAGTGCCTTAGCCCTCTCCTCCAATTCACGCGCGCCGGCGTCCTTGGACTTAGGCTGAAAGTCCGTCACCTTCTCTTTGTTGAAGCTAGACCCCTCCTCAGACCGTCTCAAATGAGAACCATTAACCGTCATTGGGTCGAACTTCGGGACCGGGACTGACCCATCAAAGACTCGGGTCTTGTCCTAAAATCTTCGGGACCGTGGTACCCCGAAACAAGTGGTCTCGTAGGTTATTTGGCATTAAAGGACGAAATTCTTCAAAGATCGCAGCCGATCTCGTCGATCGACCACTCTCCTCGTCGATCGATCGAGATGTCTGATTCGAAGCTCTCAGTAACCCGTACTTGATCGATCGACTAGGTATATCGATCGATCGATCGAAATACCCGCGACGTCTTTTCCTTTGATTTGTTCGTTGAAGCTTTCTCTTGACTTGTTTCCGGCTCAACTTTTTCAACAGCGTCCTTGACCATGGCAGGACCATCAAGGGTGGACCCGCTCCTCAAAGTGATGGCATTTAGGGTCTCCTTTTGTTCCGGTTGAGTAGGTAAGTGTCCGGGAGCTCGAGTGTTACTTTTGCTAGCCAGTTGAGCAATTTGGCTCTCTAGTAACTTCATCCCGGCCTCTCTTGCTTGGGACTCCTTTAGCAACAGGTTCTTAAGCTCAGAAAATTCAGAATTCTGCGATTGTTCTTCTTTGTGGCACATAAGGAGGTTTCGATATTGTTGTTGCTTTTGATGAGGGGGTATATAGGGTTGTTGCTGTGGCAGAGCTTGAGTTGGGTTAAGGACATTTTGGCTCCTCTAACTCAAGTTTGGATGGGTGTTCGGCTCATAGTAGGTGTTGGTCTGCCTATAGTGTTGAAAGGCAACACAAGATTCAAAGGGACTAGGCGTTTTTCGAGACATGGCCCTCACCTCCACACCTTTCACGAGACGAAGGGACCGTCGACACAAAGCATTGACTTGGTACATCCCACCTTTGGAAGCTCCTCCTAGCTCATACTTGTCAAATCTCGCTATAAGAGCCTCAAGCGCAAATGTGAGAGGAGGATTCAACAGACTCTCCTCTCGGTTCCCTCTAGAATTCCCATACTCGGCCTTGTGGGTAGCTAGATCGTCAATGATCTTCCACCCCTTGGTTGCTCCCAAATTTTCAGCAAATCTCCCGTTGGTCGCAAAGATCCAAAATGGCCCTCTGATCGTCGTACAACCCATTGTAGAAATGATTGCACAGACTCCATTTTTCGAACCCATGGTGCGGTATGGTTCGCACCAACTTCTTGAATCGGACCCATGCCTCGTGGAAATTCTCATCTGGCCCTTGTTTAAAGCCCGTGATTTGAGCTCTAATAGCGATCGTCCTTGAAGCAGAGAAGTACTTCTTGTAGAACGCCAATGCCAATGTATTCCAATCAGTGATCCCTTGAACGGCTCGGTCCAGATCTCTATACCACTCCCTTGCAGCATCACGAAGGGAGAAGATGAACATAGTCTCCTTGATCTGGTCATGGGTCACGCCACCGGTGGGGGTATGGAACAACGATGAGTCAATAAAGGTCTCCATATGCTTAGCCGCATCTTCATTTGCAGCTCCCCCAAACTGGTTTCTCTCAACCATAGTGATGTAGGGAGGCTTTGGTTCGAACTTCCTGGCATCACCGGTAGCTCGAACCCCTTATATAAGTTATCGGCTGTCGGCTCAGAATAACTAGCTATACTTGCTTCCTCGGCCATGACTGGAATTTCCGGAGAAGTAATCTGTCTCGGTGAAGAAGTGGAAACGGGCGAAGATGGTGGATTATCTTGAGCAGTTCGTTTCGTGATAGCTTGACAGAGTACTCGGCTCTTCCTCTCGTCGGTAGTATCCTTTATATTCGTCTCAACTCGCGCAAGGATCTTTCAAGCTCAGGGTTCAATGGTACTAATTCTCCACCCTGTGACCTGCGCATAAGAAGAAACTACAAAAAGAATATAAGAAAAGTTTAAGGAACGAATGTCCCTTAAACTAAGAAAGACTAAAAATAAAAACAACTAAAATTAGGACTATTGCCTCCCCGGCAACGGCGCTAAAATTTGATACCCGTCGTTGTGAGTACCAAAGATAAAATTTATAATCTCCTATTAAGACTAACCTAGGCTAGTGGTAACAGTGTCGAACCACAAGGAGGCGGTTGTAAAGTTTAGTTGATTTATGTTGATCGAGGTAACTATTGTGGGGGTTGAATTGAATTGGTCTACAGCTAAGAGTGAACAAAGATAATAAACTACATAAACGAATTAAACAGATAAAAGAAGGGTACTAGGATGGTCGGTTCTTTATAGCTTGGCGGCTGACAAACTAAGTCGGTCTGAATCAAACACGAGTAAGGCGGGAAATAAAGAGGTCCTCTCGGTCCACTCTTAACAAATAGCATCTTTCGATCTCGCTATAGGTCCCTAATATCACTAATACCGACTTTCGTCTGAAAAGTGACTAACGGTCTAAACTATACCTATCTTTCGATCTTAGCACAGTTTAGTCGATTTAATTGATGGTCAAGTAACTTTCCCTATCTTTCGATGTAACGGGTCGGTCACAAAATAGGTATCTAACTGGTCGCATGCATTCGATTCGTTAAACACAAGATTAAATTCAATTAAAACGAGGAAAACCAACGAGGTCGGTCGATCGACCGACAATGTCGGTCGATCGACCAACACGCGAGACAGTACCGTGTAAAATCTATTGCCGCCTATGCCATAAATCGCCTACATCCTAGCACTAAAGAATTAGCTACTCATGATGAAAGTGATAACAACAATAAAACTAATAACGATTCATCGAATTCATGCTTAAAGTAAATAACAAAAGCGATAATACGATAATTGGCTTTCGGGATACTAACTATCAAATCTATACTAATGATGAAAGTAAAACAATAAACCTGGAATTAGGCGGAAGGAATACCGAGATTTCAGAGGAAAGATTAAGAACAAGAACAGAATTCCAATGCTAAAACGATGTTCCAAACCCTAATTACTCGAATGAATAAAGTGAAAGTTCTTGTATGAAACTTAGATAAAAACTTCGATCCAAACTTCGATGATAAACTGAATGTTTTATGTTACGTTATATAGCAAATAACGTAACATCTTATTTCCTAAACCTAGCATCATGGGCTTGCGCTTTCTCGATCTTCAAATTCTCGCCGGAATAGCAAATCGGTCGATCGATCGATAAGGTGGTCGATCGATCGCTCCTCAAAACAAGAGCCACGGAACCGAACATTGGTCGATCGGCGAGGGTGATGGTCGATCGACTAATGGAGCTGCTACTTGACTTCTGAAAACATGTGGACTTGTCTTTTAGGCCTTGAATTGCGCACCAAGCTCGTTCCTTAAGTAATTCCTTTACGTCATTTGCAATGCAAATTACTCGGGGACGGATTTGGCTTGATTTCCCGTTGAAGTCTCCATATTTCTGCAATAATGTACAAAATACGGAAGTAGACGGAAATAGGGAGAAATGTAGCACAAACTACAAGAATGAGCTCTGAAATGCGTGTAAAATGGGATGTAAAACATCATATAAATAACACGCATCACCGAACATGCGAGGCAAACTACTCCCTAAATTTACGACCGCTGACCTACCAAAATTCAAGGGGACCGAGCATCCAGCTCACCACATAAGGAGCTTTGTACAAGCAATGGCCTTAAAAGAAGTAGATACATCAGTTTTTTCGGCTATTTTTCCTTCCACTCTAGAAGATGTAGCCCGGAGTTGGTTCTTCTCCCTGGATCCTATACGTGTTTCTAATTGGGAAGACATAAAAAAAGAATTTCTGACACAATATTCCAGCAATGCAGACTTGTTAATCACAAGGCAGGATTTAGAAGTTACGAAACAAACTGAGAAGGTAGGTTTTACAGATTTCTTAGCTCGATGGAGGAATAAAGCTGCAAAAATGATTGAAAGACCCGAAGCCGAACAGGTGGATATTTTTGTGAAAAATTTGCGAGAACCTTATAAATCACACCTGCGCTATGCAGGCATTGAATCATTTGCTCGGCTAAACAAGATCGGTATACAAATAGAAGATGATGTTGTTGAGTCTACTGCATAAAATCAGTCCAAAGGTTGCTTTAACAAAGATAAGAAAAACTTTGCTTCAACCTCTAAAGGGGGAGATTCAGTAAATGCCGTGGAATAAAAACTAAGAAGGGAGTTCACTGATCTAGGTATGAGCCTGTCACGAGCACTGGACCAGTTAATTAAGGAAGGATATATAAAACCTATTGGACCCACTCCAGATCCAACAAACAAAAGTCCGAAATGGAGAGAAAATGAATATTGCAAATATCACAGAGGTAAAGGGCAAGATACGGATTATTGCTTCACCTTAAGGCATGTTATCCAAAATTTAATTGATAATCGCATTATCCCTTTACCCAAAGCAGCTCGAAAGCCAAACAATAATAAAAATCCACTCGGAGACATTCTGGCCATTTCAGCTAATGACTCTATTTATACTGACAAGACTCAGTTTATATATGATGTTATGGGTTTATGGGTGAGTGATGAGGAGGACGAATGGGAAGATGCGGATATGACTCATGATATTTGGGGTGATCAAGAAAGAGTATCTAATGACATTTGGGCAGATAATGAAGGCAAAGACGACACTGATAATGAACTCGACCAGAACAATGTACAACATTTAACTCGGTCAGGTAGGCACTATAAACCTACTGACGCAAGCCCATCCCAGGTTATGCAAAGTAAAGAAGGAGAAAACAAAAGTGCACAGGAAGATGATGCTCTCATTAAGTTGTTGAAGAAACTAAAGGCTGACATTACAGTTTGGGGTCTATTATGCAATTCGCTGGAACACAGGCAAGCTATTCTAAATGCATTGACAAGTATGAGTGTCCCATCTGAAACTACTCCGGCTGAATTGGCCAGTTATTTGCCAACGGACAGAGAGGCGCCTGTTGTCACATTCTACGATAAAGATTTACCCCCAGAGGGTACAAAGCATAATAAGGCACTCCACCTAACTACACTATGCAACAAAAAATATGTGCCTCTCTCACTAGTTGATAATGGATCGGCAGTAAACCTATGCCCACTCAGAACAGCCCAAGCTTTGGGCTTTGAAGAAAAAGACTTTAAGAAGACTAATCGGATTGTTCGTGCATATGACAACACACGTAGAGACATATTATGGTTGTTGACAACTAATATAACTACTGGACCCATAGAAAAGAAAGTCACGTTTCTGGTGATCGACATACCTGCCACATATAATCTTCTTTTGGGAAGGCCGTGGCTTCATGAGCTTAATGCCATATCTTCATCCCTGCATCAAAAAGTCAAAATGATAATTCAAGGATCAGTAATCACTCTAGATGCATCTCCTGCCAGAGTTGAGATCACACCCAATCCAGTATTGCAAGTTAACCATGGTGAAGATGACGTAGACCTATGGGGTTTCAGCGAAGAGGTCGCTTTCATAGAAGACGAGTCACATCCCATTGATAAAAAAACTAGCCCCTATTATGCGAATACTACTGTGAACTTAATAATGAAAAACAGCGGCTACATGCATGGGACAACACTTGGTAAGAGGCCTAAAAGGGCATCCGACCCTTCACTTAATAGAACCAAACACGACCTCTTTGGGTTAGGATATCACCCATCCAAAAAAAAAAAATAAGAGAAGCATTGACAAAGGGAATGAAGGAAAAAGCTGCTAAGAGAGACAATAGACCTACAAAACAAACAATAGGTGCATATCCACACACATTAAATGGACAATTTGTCAAAGAAGGTGATTATTTTCCATATTTTAACTTTCCAGAACCATTCTTTGTCGAAAAGACACAACAGAAATTTCCTGGATTTGAAATATTTGAGGACTGTCACTTTTATGAGGAGGCACTTCTCCTCCCATTAAAAATGCCAACCGACGATTTGATTCCAAAAACAAATAATAATGCTTTTGGTTTACTCTTTGGACAGGCACCCATAAAACAATCAGACCATTTTGTCATGGCACTTCAAGACAGCAACTTGGACCCTTTTAAGCTAATCACAACCCATTGCAACAATAACATGGAGCATGGATGGCGTAAAACCTGGAAGTGGACTACAACTAATGGAAAGAGTATCAAAATCAGTGTGGGAGAAGGGCCTATGTTTGAGGAAGCTGAGTCCGAACCCGAGTCTGAAACCGAGTCTGAGACAGAGAGTCAGTCAGAGTGTAGCAAGTCTAGCAAGCAGGGGTTTTCACCCTTCCATACCTCCATCGAGTCTAGTGTCCTATATGAGTCGAGGCTTAACCTTATTTCTTTTCATGCCGAGTCGGGGAGTTCCCCTGTTATTTCTAGTTCAAATTCAAATTCCGTGTCTAGTGATATACTCCTTAATGTACTTCTTTTAAAGGATAATAAAATAGCTTTCAATTACTTGTCTGGTTCTCCTACCTCTCCCATTTCTTATTCTGATTGTTTAGTTTCCGATGAAGATGAGTTGCCAAAAGATATATAAAAGCATTAACACATCAGGAAAATAAAACGTCAATAATTGAGGAAACGGAATTAATAAACATAGGCACTGATCAAGATAAGAAAGAAATAAAGATTGGGTTGTCACTAAACTCAGAAGAACGAGCGAGTTTGATTAAAGTACTCACGGAATATCGCGACGTGTTTGCCTGGTCTTATAAAGATATGCCCGGCATAGACAGAGAAATTCTTGAACATATTATCCCACTTTGTATCTGCTGCAAAACCCATAAAACGAGAGACTTAGAAGGATGAAATCAAGCATGGGCATTAAAAATAAAAGAGGAAATACAAAAGCAATTAGATGCGGGTTTTATAAGAGTAGCTAACTACCCGGAGTGGGTGGCAAACGTTGTTCGACCCAAAAAGACGGAAGGGTCGAATGTGTGTTGACTATAGGGACCTTAATAAAGCAAGTCCAAAAGACAATTTTCCACTACCCCATATTGACATTTTAGTGGATAACACGGCTAGTCACGCTCTACTTTCTTTTATGGATGGTTACGCGGGGTATAATCAAATTAAAATGGCCGAGGAAGATATGGAGAAAACTACATTCCTCACTGAATGGGGAACATATTGTTATACGGTTATACCATTTGGACTTAAAAATGCGGGAGCCACTTACCAAAGGACCGCCACAACACTATTGCATGACATGATGCACAAAGAGGCCCAGATACGTTTCTTATCTTTTATCTGTCCCGACCGGACTACTTTGACCTTCGTCTTACTCAGACTCGGTCAAAGTGGGGGCTTCTGTAGACACCTCAAAGTTGTCTACTAGCCTTACTTTAGTCAGATGATGAGGCTAATATTAAAATACTAAATGAAAATTGATGATGTTATAATTTACGAATTTCTTTACGCTTATTTCCCGAAAACCACTCAAAATGGCATAAAACCATTCATAAATATTTGTCTCATTCATTCCAATTTAACACACCATTTGTAACCAAACCTTACCATTAATCACCCATTTTTATTAATAGGCCCAAGTAATTAAGGCAAACCACCTTATTAATCAGTCCGTTGATAACTAAAGCTTATTAGACATGGAAGCCCACAACTATTTAAGTATTTAGACAACGGAATAATAAATAAATAAGTGTACAATTTGACAGCTATGGGATATGTTTGTCTTGCGATCGAACAAAGGAATTTGGCTATTAAATCCAAGTGGACTTCAGGTCAAACACAAATAGTGGAAGGGGCATTAACTATAAAAGGGGACTTTCGCTTGATTATACGGGGGGGGCGGGGCATCTGATATACACAAAACCAGCGACACACAAGTCGATCCAGACCCGGAAATTCCACTCTCTTTCAAATCAACCTTCTCAAATATACTATCCCAGTTTCAAATCAAATCATTCAAATAAATCATCCCAGTTCATATAAGCGCATAAGAGCCGTTAATTAACGACAAAGTCGAAATTCATTAATAGTCAAACATCCAGATAGGCCTGAGGGTACCAGATTCAAATAAGTTTTTTCTTTTTTTTATTTAATTCTTATATTTTGTCTTTTTATTTAAATTCTCTATTTTATTGTATTTACTAACCTATTTAATTTGTTTTTATAAATAATTTGTATTAAATTGTATAATTAACCTTCTTTTCGTCTTAATTTCGTCAAATATATAATATTACAAATAAATAGTAGAGGCCGTCAGTTTGATGGGCGATCCGGGTGCCTAACACCTTCCCTGATCGTACCTTTACCCCCGAATCCGCAATCTTTGGTTCAGACCGGAGTGACGGATCAGTCCCCATACCAGGGATCAAAAGGGGCCTTTTCCGTTAACTTTATTTTTGTATGTCTTTTATAAAACCTACTGGCGACTCCACCTATTTACTTATATTTTCAAAAGGAGATTTTTTCAGGGATCTCACACATATGAACATTATATAATACAAGAAGCCTATCCACGGTTATAACACACATGTCAATTATAGCATTAAACTCATCATATATTATCATACACCACATGAAGGGTTACGTCGAGCATGAAATCTAACAACTCATGACAACATACCAAACCACGTCATGCAATAATTTGCCAAGTTAACATGGCACACATGTAATCACACAACATATCACACAGCGTTCCCCCATACTCATAATTACCCACGTAGTGACCAACCGAGACAATAGGATCTAGTTTTGAGTTGAAGGATCCTACTCACCCAAAACTGACCTCCTATTGTACTCATGTCGGATTCATTTTATTAGACGCACCTAGGTTCACTTTGGTTCGTTGGTTTAGATTCCAAAATCGTCGCTCTGATACCACTTTGTAACACCCCTTCTTACCCGGCCAAGGTAATTGGGAGATGTTACCATCTCGCTTTCCCGAGGCGGTGAATCGGAGATACAATCAAGAAACATTTATTATAAATGATAAGTTTAGTGGATTACATCAACGTAAGAAAATTAATAAATGAAATGAAACTCGTCTATGACTATATCATCCACCTAATGGCTATGTACTCGACTCCAAAAGCCGTAGCGCGGCCCGAATCCCGATCATCTCAACAAGCAACACTTGTACTCAACCTTTTAGCAAATCTCCATTAGCTACTCGACATAAGCAAGATCCGTCTCATAAAACGGTCTCACAAAATCGTCACCTAAATAAATACAATAAATACGCATAGTTACCAATTATTCTAATTACTAATATAATTATATAATTTAATATAATTAAATTAAAATCCTGACTCATTTCCCTCGCTAAACATAGTTCAAACCCGACTCATTCACACTCGTTCTTTCTCCATAGGTACGGCAGCCACCGCCACCCGCTACTGCCGCCACCATGGACCACCACCACTAGCCATAGTGGGCCACGGCGAGCAGCTACCATAGCCCTCAACAACACAACCAACAAAGCCGCCCAACACAACACAAACACTCACCCCAAACACGCACAAAATGCCACCAAGATGGCCACCACTCGTACCACCACTACCCTACCTGGCCACGGCCTGCCCAGTGCCGACAATCCCCACCAACCCGAGCCCAACCACCAAACACAACACCAACAACTCGCCAACAACACACTATACAACAAACACCTACATAACACTCAACTCGCCACTCCCTCTTTACCCACGGTTTGAACACACTATCTCCACTCTCTCAGCCACCCACGACCACCACTCAACTCCCCTCACTACCCAGGACACAACCACCCCTTAACCATTGCCTGTCAGCCACGAGTCGAGGGTTAAACCTAGCTCCAAAACCGAGTCACACAAACAATAAATACAAGCCCTGGATCTACTCGGTCAAACCCATTTTAGGATGGTCAACGGTTGTCCCATGTTAGTCAACGATGGTCCTAGGGGGGGTCAAGCTCGAGGCGGGTTAACAGTATAAATTAAATAATATATGAACTATTATAAGACGGTCTTACCTTAAAATCTCTAAGCAGAGGGACGAAAGACGGTCTTCCATTCTCTCCCTTTTCTTTTCTCTCTTTCTCTCTTCTTTCTCTGTTTAAAATGTTGGGTAAGTTGTGTGGATGAGGAATTGTGATAAGGGGATAAGGTGAGGTATATTTTATAAGATAAGGTGGGTGGTAGTACGGTAGATGGAGTATACACATGTATTATATAAAATATATAATTATAAAATACGGGGTATTACATTGTAGCTATTGTCTAGATCACTTTAATTTGACTTAACATTGTTTATGTAATTATATTTATTTCCGTTGCGTAGCAAATTGTATTATTATAATGTAATTTAATCAGTTTGACAATTGTAATAAGATCTTTAATGGTTATTTTAAAAAAGTACTTTAGTTTGTTTATCTTTGTGACTCACTACCTCGGGAAACCAAGATGGTAACAGTCCTATTTGTCTGGGAATGTCTTGATAAAGGCTCCTAGGTAAATGGGGGTGTTACACTCCAAGCACCCAAGACACCGAAGTAGGAGTCCTCCTTCAAGATGCACCCAATAGATCACCCCAAAATTCCTAATAATTTTAACTAGATATTACTAGGAACTCACCCTTGATTAATACTAATAATATTACTACTTTAGTAATATTTGATGTGTATTATTGTGTATGAGTTATTTTTAGGTTTGCATGTGACTATTAGAGAGAAAAATAAGAACAACAATTGTCCTCTTCATCTCACCAAAAAAACAGCACATATAGTCCTTTTATGGACATTTTTTGTGCTCAAAATGCATCATTATCTTCATGACAACAAGTAAGATATATGTCATAATGTAGAGTGTAGTAATGGGTAAGAATGTTCATGAATAAGTGGGAAAATGGCAAACAAAACATTACCCGTATTATCATGCTTCAACCATCTAACATGGCTCACATGGGTCAATTTTTTACTTTTAATATTTGTCCCATAAACACTTACAAGTCACATGCTTAATTATCTCTTATATAATTAAGTGTTAAATAATACAAATAACAATATAATATACACTTAACTTTTAAGTGATATTTAATCATTATATCAATATATAAAGTTTAATTTACAACTTCTTGTAAATATAATTAACTATTTACCTCTACCTCAAAATATATGCAAAACCTCAACTAATTTAGTAAATTAACATTTAATCACTAAATCAAATCTTATTTAGCATATTAAAATAAGATATAAAATTTATTAGTCAATTATCATATAATTGAATAATAAAGATAATTGACTTGAGTTCCAAACTCAATATCAAATAATAAACTCACATGACTAACTATTTAGTCAATAATACAAGGGACTACTTAAAAATGTATCATATACGAATAATTAGTTTTTCCATTGGGGTTCCTTCATATAGGTGTGACCGAAAGGGATCAACTGAACACCGTCGTCATACGACAATAACGTCAAATCCTAGTTGGCCAATCGTTACCAATATGCGTTGATCAGCTGACTAGTATTGCTAATAAATATCTCGGGTATATTCCATTAATGAGATTTATTAAGTAGACGCACAATTGTGGAGGACACCTACTCCAACAATCTCCCATTTGTCCGACACAAGTTGTGCGTTACCAATTCTCTTGTCCGTTTATATCTCCCACTCAATGCAAGTTATCTTTCAGGTCGCACTTGTACTTGATCATATCATGAGTGGTTTGCTCAATCAGAATAGTAACCGTCTAAGCGAAAAATCTACCATAGATCTCTTCCTAGCGTGGCCACGCATTTCCAGTCACTAATCCTCAAGTGGCCCAAAGATATTTAATACCCTAACGTGGGTGGACAACTCCTGTTGACCTATTTTCTTCGTTCAATACAGATCACCATGATCCAGAAGATGCTCATCAGCCTCCTTTTATGGTGCGACCTAGGACAAAAACCAAAGCCAATCGAAAACTACAATGGCTTAGACAAATAGTTGCCAAACAAAAGAATGGACTCATAGGAATAACATAAAAGTCCCTGCCACGATCAGGCACCAACAGGTTGTTTAGGGACTCTATAAATGGTTACTGCCCGACAGAGTGTCATATAATCTGTCTATGTAATCGACTAGTCATCTCCATGACCTCATAGCCGTCAAACTTGCCATTAATCAACTTACAATCTATTCACTACGAGACATCACCTCATTAAGTAACGAGGGGCATAATACTATGTTCATCCTATTCACTTGAATAGGATTCAACGTTGTCTCAACAACCTATTCAGATAAACAAGGTATGAAAATAAAAATTTAGTTAAAACTAAATAACTGAGTTCTTTAATAAAACTCAAACAATGAATGCAATTATCATATATTTGTAAACATTAATAAAATATCTAATTATTACACATCATATAATCTAAAGGAACTCAGGTACTCGTCTCAATCCCATACAGACGACATGATCATCATGCTTAGCCTTCGATAAAGGCTTGGTTAAAGTTTCAGCAATATTATCATCTATCTCAACCCTACAAACATCTATTTCCTTTCTATCCACGTAATCTCTAGTTACATGGTATTTCCTAAGTACATGTCTGATTTATTACTAGACTTTGGCTCTTTAACTTGAAAAATAGCCCAGTGTTATCACAATATATAGTGATAGGATCTTTGGCGGTAGGAATTACTCATAGTCCTTCAAATAGTTGTCGAATCCATACAGCTTCCTTTGCAGGTTCTGACGCTGCAAGGTACTCTGCTTCTGTCGTAGAATCCACTGTGACACTCTGCTTGAAACTCTTCTGGCAGATAGCTTCTCCATTTAACATAAAGGTATAACCGGACTAAGAATTTAAATCTGTTGGGGTTGGTGTCCTTAACAGTTAGTGCAAGGACTTATAAATCTCTAAAAGGATCAAAGGGCATACTTTTTGTATCATAATCAGTTGATCCACGTTTATCAATAACGGTTGGCTTGCTAGATAAGTTTGACGTTATTGTCATACAGATGGCGGTGATCAACTGGTCCCTAAAAGTCACACCTATAGGATACGTTTGAGAGATGTGACGGTATGAATATACAGTCATGTAGATGCCAAATTTGACTAACCAGTTAGTCCGAGTTATTTGACTAGTAATTAGTCTAATATGTGATGTTGAGATATTTTATTTAATACGGATTAAATAAAATTGGCTAAGGCAAATTAAGCAATTAATTTGTAAAATTGAATATAAGCGTTTTATGTTTAATTAAATGTATATTGAATATAATTATACAATCTTTTGTTTTGTCGGACATGTATTAATAATTCAACTAACCCGTATTATTAGTTGATGCCTTAATTTCCGATAACCGATGTGATTTATAATGAAACCGCGTCATATACACTTAGCGAATTATGGACCGGACCACGAGTTTAAGTGAAGAGGAAATGAAAAGCCCATTTCTCTCCTCTCACTCGGTTTGGCCGAGGCTTACATAGACAAAAGGGGAGTTTTCTCCTCTGGTCTAACCTAACAATTCATTTGCTAAAATTTTAGGGTTTTGGGAATTGTGCCTTCCGAATTCCGGATCTCTCATCCAACACAAACTCACAAAACAATCCCCTCAATATTGCAAGGCAATTAGGGGATTCTCTCTAGCACAAGGGCATATCTCGGACAATCTTGGGTGCATCATTTAGGAGGAGGTCTATCTTGATCTCTCATTGCCTTTTGCACTAGGACCGGAGGTTATTTCTATTGCTTAATCGTTTCATTGTGTTTTTCGTTTCATGACTATAATCACATGTAAATTTTGCGTTATAATCCTATATTTTAAGGGTATTATACGGATATTACCCCACAAGTGGTATCAGAGCAAGGCCACGTAAATTTTTATATGTGTTTTTCATCAAACGATTTTTGAATCGATGATTTTTGTTTAAAAATTGGTGCGGCTGAAATTTTTTCCCTTCGGCACAATTTTTTTTTGTCTCGGCATTTTTCATATGCTGCGTTTTTTTGTGTGTTGGAAACCGTGTCAAGTTTACACGGTGTTGATCGTCTTGTGTTCATTTTCGATCTTTGCATATTGTATTGTAATCGATATTCATTGCAATTTGTTAAAGATCGATCAAAATGATTGCATAAATTTTCGTGTGGCAAGTTTTTTTTGAAAACCGTGTGGCCTCCATTTTACTCGGCCTGTTTTCTGTTTTTTTTTGCATCGTTATGCGTGCCACACAATTTTTAGGTCATTCGATCTCTTGTTTTCATTCGTTCTTCACATGTTACAATTTTAACCGATAATTATTGCAATATGTTGAAGATTAACAATTGTAGTTTGATTTCTATACGGATTAGATTAAGATTACAATTGTGTTTTATCAAACCGTTTTGTTTTGATCCTTTGTTGCTCACGTTTTTGAGCCGTGTAAATTTTTTTGGGATTTTTGATGCTCTCGTTTTTTTTTCTGCATTTAAAAAAAAAAAAAATTTTGGGCATGCAATCTTACATTCACGTCACAGAAGATCGAGAAGAAAAAAAAAAAAAAATTTTTTTTTTTTTGGCCCTTTTAATGCATAAAACGGTTTTTATGCTCTCGCTTGTTAGTGAAACGGTTCACCCATGTAAAATAAAGTTACTTTAACATGATTTATTGTAACGGATTATCTCGGATTAAAATTAACTTGACTAAAGCGGTTTTGTCATGTAATTTTAATTATCTTTGGTGGTTTGGATAAAAATTTAACATAATTACGGAATTATGTCACGAATAAATTTAATTTTAGTTGATGCATTTTAATTTATCGTTCTTGTTTATATTTTGAATGTTTTGAATGCCTTTTAATTACGTATTTAATTATTTTGCAAACGGTTGTAACTTAGTGTGGCCTTAGTAGAACGTGTTACCGTAATGATGGAACACGGTCTTGGTTGTATTTTGAGATCTCGTATCTCCATTTTATTTCTTTTAATTACAGTTTTTATTTAGAATGTAAATAGGTTTATATTTGTAAATTTTAATTGTAATTTTTGAGAAGACTAAAGATGGAGACCGGATGCTCACTCCCGCTACATGGACAAAGATGGAACACCAAGACAAGCTTTCGGGTCCAACGTTGGATTCCAAAGTTGTATTTTGTTCTTTTTACTAGGATAGGCCACACTAGGAATTTTTATTTACGTATCGCATTCATTTATTTTTTTTATTGTAACGATAGTATGCATCATATTCCGCCTAAAAACCAAACCACCTAATAATTACATGAAAACTGACACATATAGAGGTCTCGAGTTAGTTTTCATTGACATTCTCATGTCACACGATCATGCTAAGCCATCACCTAAATTAATTCATTCACGCAGACGCTAGTTATTCGTTCACTTAAAATGAATTATAATTAAGTTGATGGGATCTTCCTCGTATAAACCAAAATTGAGAACGGTCTTTATAGGTCAAACTCCAATGAGTCCCTTCTTCGTCGGTAGGCATAATATGACCCCTTCTACGTCGGGTAAGTTGGAACCGATTGACCTATTTTATCTCAACACTATGGTCACTCGTACGATCCTGTGACTATGGTGGACTATAGATAGGATTTATGGAAATCTATCGACCAAGAGTTCTTACGAAGAATTAGCTAAACAGTTGGCTTATCAATTTACAGAAATTGAGTCTTGGGATCACTTGTATCATTCTTGAGGGAGATCAATTATGCAAGTGCATTGAGTCTACATGTTAAAATGAATTTTAAATAGACTTAAATCACCTTGATGAGTTGCTTATTTCGTTTTTGTTTTTCTTTCTTTTTCAGTGTAGATCACGTATATTTAAAGCGCAAATAACAAATGGTGGTTCTACGATAACCCAATGCCAAGTGCCACATTGGACCGTGAGTCCCGGCTTCGGATCTTCATGAATCGGATGAATCGGTCTACTCGATGAAGAATGATGGATCCAACCGGGACCGGGAGGCGGCATTACGGAATCTGCCGCTGGCGACGGAAGCTCAAATATCTATTATAGCCCCTCCCGGCAAACCCAGGTCCCACGGCTAGAGCTCTTTGAAATCACCAAGTTTAATGATTTACGTATGGAAGCGGGTGCGATTAAAAACGTACTCATTTTTGCAATGGAATCCAATTTGCGGAAACGCTTCATAGCCCATGGTGCAAACAAGATTTTCACCACGCTCACCAAGGAATTCTCGAAAGCACCGAGAATCGTGACCTATGATCATACCACTCGCTTCTTTGATGCGAGACTCGAAAAGGGCCAAACTGTTAGCCCACACATTCTCGCATGATTGAGAATGTCGAGAAGTGGAGACCTTTGATTGTAACATTAGCGAGAACATTGTTATCGACCGCATGCTTCATTCACTCCACGATGGTTTTTCGCAATTTAGAGCGAATTACTATATGAATGATTTGAAGAAAACCCCACATGAATTGCACTCCCTTCTCGCATGCACCGAGAAGGACATGAAGCTCAGTGGGAGCGTGAAACAGGATGTTCTCGTTGTGTCCAACAAAGGGAAAGGTAAGGGCAAAGCTCAGGCAAACCTAAAAGAGGTAAACCGAAGTTCAAGAAGTCGGGTTCGAGGTAAGAGTGGGCCTGGTGAGTCGAGCACCTCATCAGGCACGACAAAGAGCAAGAATGAAAACATGGAGTGCCATCATTGTCACAAGACTGGGCATTGGAGGCGTACATGTCCTGTTTATCATGAGGACTTAAAGGCGGTCGTGTTAAACTTTGTTGGTATGTCTTCTCTCTCTTCTACTTTTATTCATATGATTGAGATTAACCACGCAAGATACGGAACTTGGGTACTTGATACTGGTTGTGGTTCTCATCTGTGTAATCATGTGCGGGGGCTCCGAAACATCGAACCCCTCGTAAAGGGTGAGGTGGACTGCGTGTCGGGAATGGAGCACGAGTGGCTGCCATCTCAAAGGGGACATATGTGATCCAGCTTCCTAGCGGATTTGAGTTGTCATTATATGATTGCTATTATGTTCCTAGTCTTTCGAAAAACATTATTTCGGCCGCACTTGACAAACTTGGTTTTTCATTTGTAATAGAAAATAATGCTTGCATTTTCTCTTTACACGATATGATTTATGGCAAGGCGGTCTCCATGAACGGAATTTATGTTTTAGATCGACGACCAGAAATATTACACGTAATGAATAAAAAGTTAAAGGTTGGTGACAAAGATCAAACGTATCTATGGCACCTGCCGTATGGGACACATTAATGAGAAACGCGTAAAACGGCTCATTAAAAATGGAGCTATCTCGGCCTTTGATTTTCAATCATTTGGCACGTGTGAATCATGTCTCATCGGTAAGATGACTCGTATTTCCTTCAAAGGTGTTGGAATGCGCGCTGCTGACCTATTAGGACTCATACACACGGATGTATGTGGCCCTATGTCAATCACCGCACGAGAAGGCTATAGGTATTTCATCACTTTCACGGATGATTTAAGTAGATATGGCTATGTCTACTTAATGAAGCACAAAGTGAATCCTTTGAGAAATTCAAGGAATACCAAAATAGGTACAGAACCTATTGGGTAGAAAGATTAAAACACTGCGTTCAGATCGTGGTGGCGAGTATCTTTCTCACGAGTTTGATCAACACCTTAAAGACTGTGGGATTGCCCTACAGTTAACTCCACCTGGAACACCTCAATTGAATGGTGTGTCCGAACGGAGAAATCGAACACTACTTGATATGGTTCGATCCATGATGAGTCACACGGTTTTACATGATTCATTATGGGGTTATGCTCTTTGTCATTTGCTCTAATACTTAACCAAGTCCGTCTAAAGTCATGTTGACAAGACTCCATATGAACTATGGAAGGAACGGTCCCTAACTTGTCCTTTATACGGGTTTGGGGCTGCGAGGCTTATGTCAAGTGGAGACACGAGGATAAGCTCGGCCCGCGATCGGTCAAGACATACTTTATAGGTTATCCTAAAGGAACACTTGGTCATTACTTCTATTCGCCAACCGAACAACGTGTTTTTGTTGCGGCTAGTGCGACATTCTTAAAGAAGGAATTTCTCGAGAATGCAAAGAGTGATAGAACCTTCGACCTGTCGGAGATTCCAGAACCAAATACCGAGCAACTATTGGAGGAACCTATTCCTTCAATCCCAGCTGCGGTTAACATTCCAGAGGAACCTAGGAGGTCGGGAAGAGTCTCTATTCCTTCAGACAGATACATTGGTCCGATCGAGGAACATGACATAGATGACATTCTACTCTTAACGAGTAGTGAACCCGCAACCTATAAAGGTGCCATGACCGATTCGACTCAAAGCTATGGCTTGAGGCCATGCAATCCGAGATGGACTCCATGTATGAGAACAACGTGTGGGATCTTGTTGACTTACCGGCTAAGGTTCGTCCCCTTCAATGCAAATGGCTTTACAAGATAAAGCATTCTGTGGAAGGTCAACAAGATATCTACAAAGCACGACTAGTTGCTAAAGGTTTCACCCAAGTGCCAGGTTTGCACTACGATGAGATTTTTGCACCCGTGGTCATGCTGCGTTCCATTCGGATTATCTTAGCGATTGCCGCTTTTCATGACTATGAAATTTGGCAAATGGATGTGAAAACCGCCTTCTTAAACGGTTTTTGGAGGAAGAGTTGTACATGGTACAACCCGAAGGTTTCATCGATCCAGCACATCCTAAGAAAGTGTGCAAGCTTAAGCGTTCCATTTATGGACTTAAGCAAGCATCAAGGAGTTGGAATCATCGCTTCGACCAAGTGATAAAAGAGAATGGATTTACTCGATCGGTCGAGGAACCATGTCTATATATCAAGTCGAGTGGGAGCAAGATTGTCTTTCTAATATTGTATGTTGACGACATACTCCTGATTGGGAATGACATACCTCTCTTAACTTCGGTGAAAGTATGGTTGAAAAACCATTTCCAGATGAAAGATCTGGGAGAGGCACAAAGAATTCGGGGCATCCGTATCTATCGAGATAGATCACGACGGTTGCTATCTCTCGTCAGAGTCTTACATAGACAAAGTCCTAGAGAGATTCAAAGCATGACTAACTCCAAGAAGGGATTCCTTCCTATGTCTCCAGGGGTGCATTTGAGCAAGTCTCAGGCACCAGAGACACCGGAAGAGAAAGAGCGCATGGCACGGATTCCTTATGCTTTGGCTATAGGATCAATCATGTATGCCATGATATGCACACGTCCGGACGTGGCATATGCATTGAGTATGACAAGTCGATTCCAACAAAGATCCAGGTGAATCACATTGGCTGGTGTCAAGAACATTCTTAAGTACCTACGGAGGACTAAAGATTGGGCATTGACTTATGGAGGCCCTCAAAAGCTATGCGCAAGAACGGATTCTGTGAGATGCTAGCTTCCAAACGGATCGAGATGACTCGAAATCTCGGTCTGGATTCGTTTTTACTCTTAATGGCGCTGCAGATCAGTGGAAGAGTTCGAAACAAAAAGCTACAGCAGATTCTACGATCGAGTCCGAGTCTATGCCGCGTCCGAAGCTACAAAGGAAGCGATATGGATGCGTCAATTCTTACATGGGCTATCCGTAGTGCCTAGTTCGAATGACCCGATCACCATCTATTGCGATAATAATGGTGCCATCTTCCAAGCTAAGGAGCCTAAGTCTAGCAACAAGTCTAGACATGTACAACGGAAAGCTCATCTAATCCGAGATTACGTGGAGCAAAAGGAAGTAGTGATAGACAAGATTGCTACCGATGATAACATAGCAGATCCTCTCACTAAAGCATTACGACAAGATAAGCATGAAGGGCATGTTAATTCCATGGGAATTAAACGTGTTCCTAAGTTGTAGTACTCTTTTATGGATTAGATTCATTCGCTTTTGTACTCTATACAACATCATCGTTTTGATATTTTATATATATTTTGTTTTTTATGTGGATTTGTACGACAAATTTTGAACACCACAAAGTGAATTGAACGAACATTATATTTTTCAGTCCTTAATTGCCCACTGAGTGATAACTCGGCAATTATTTTGTGACGTTGGTTGATGGTGGGTTCAACGAGCCATAAGTCAACCGGTTGTGACCAATCACGAGGCGATTTATACGGATATTTCGTAGGACACCATTGTGACATCAACGTGGAGTCCTAAATGTTTTATAACATTCGCTGCCCGGTCGTGGATAGGACCCATGGTGATCCTAAGAGTCGATTCTTTTGACTATCGACTGTCTCTTGAGACTAAGGCAGAATTTGGGTGACTTTGGTTTCTTTCTCACGGTCATCCGTAATAGGGGGCCAAGTAGATTTTTTTCTGGGTCATTTCATCTTTGTGCTTAGATCGGAAGGAGTCGAGTTGAAGGAAATATTCAGCCTTTATCGGTACTAGATATTTCTCGGGGCCACTCGAGGAGTCAGAATCGAAATGCATGGCCATGCTCGGATACGGATTCGTTTTATCGGTTAAGTTACTCTCTAGTCGAGGAAACCACTCTAGATACAGATCGATTGTAAAATACGACCTTTGTGGATCCAGATCTGCAAATTGTTTTACATTGAGTGGGAGAAATTTTAAATGAATATGAGAATCGGTTATCGCACATACACTTGTACGGACAAGTGGGAGTTTGTTGGAGCTTGTGTCCTCCAGTTAGTGCGGATAACGTCATTGCACATACACTTGTACGGACAAGTGGGAGCTTGTTGGGGTTGGTGTCCTTAACAGTTAGTGCAAGGACTTATAAATCTCTAAAAGGATCAAAGGGCATACTTTTTGTATCATAATCAGTTGATCCACGTTTATCAATAACGGTTGGCTTGCTAGATAAGTTTGACGTTATTGTCATACAGATGGCGGTGATCAACTGGTCCCTAAAAGTCACACCTATAGGATACGTTTGAGAGATGTGACGGTATGAATATACAGTCATGTAGATGCCAAATTTGACTAACCAGTTAGTCCGAGTTATTTGACTAGTAATTAGTCTAATATGTGATGTTGAGATATTTTATTTAATACGGATTAAATAAAATTGGCTAAGGCAAATTAAGCAATTAATTTGTAAAATTGAATATAAGAGTTTTATGTTTAATTAAATGTATATTGAATATAATTATACAATACTGTTTTGTCGGACATGTATTAATAATTCAACTAACCCGTATTATTAGTTGATGCCTTAATTTCCGATAACCGATAATGATTTATAATGAAACGCGTCATATACACTTAGCGAATTATGGACCGGACCACGAGTTTAAGTGAAGAGGAAATGAAAAGCCCATTTCTCTCCTCTCACTCGGTTTGGCCGAGGCTTACATAGACAAAAGGGGAGTTTTCTCCTCTGGTCTAACCTAACAATTCATTTGCTAAAATTTTAGGGTTTTGGGAATTGTGCCTCCCGAATTCCGGATCTCTCATCCAACACAAACTCACAAAACAATCCCCTCAATATTGCAAGGCAATTAGGGGATTCTCTCTAGCACAAGGGCATATCTCGGACAATCTTGGGTGCATCATTTAGGAGGAGGTCTATCTTGATCTCTCATTGCCTTTTGCACTAGGACCGGAGGTTATTTCTATTGCTTAATCGTTTCATTGTGTTTTTCGTTTCATGACTATAATCACATGTAAATTTTGCGTTATAATCCTATATTTTAAGGGTATTATACGGATATTACCCCACAAAATCATCCCTATCGGTCTGGAAACTAGCGTCCGTGTAACCCTTTACACGCAACTCAGTATCACCTCTAAACACTAAGAACGAATGTTTAGTCCTTCTCAAGTACTTAAGGATGTTCTTCACGGCTATCCAGTGACTCTCACCTGGTTTCGCTTGGTAACGACTCGTCATGCTGAAAGCATACGCGACGTCGGGGCGAGTACATATCATAGCATACATAATTGATCTAACAGCGGAAGCGTAAGGGATAAACTTCATACATTCAATCTCCTCGGGCTTAGTGTGTCAAAGTGATCTCAAGACCAAAAAGAAGAAAGCCGCTCTTAGAGTCTTTCATATTGAACCGATCAAGAATCTTATCAATATAACATTCTTGAGTGAATGCTAATATCCTCTTGGATCTATCCCTATAGATCCGGATACCTAAGATGCGTTGTGCCTCTCCCAAGTCTTTCACCTGAAAATGATTCCCTAGACACTTCTTCACAAAAGTGAGCATCGGTATATCATTACCAATGAGCAATATGTCATCCACATATAAGACTAGGAAAGCAACCTTTCTCCCACTAAAATTCATGTATAAACATGGTTCCTCGACACTTCGAGTAAAACCGTTTGTTTAATAACATGATCGAAACGATGGTTTAAACTCCTAGATGCTTGCTTGATACCAAAGATGGATCTCTTAAGCTTGTACACCTTCTTAGGGCTAGATTGATCCATAAAACCGTCAGGTTGTGTCATATACACTTCCTCTTCCATAATCCCATTCAGGATGACGGTTTTAACATACATTTGCTAAATCTCATAATCATGAAATGCGGCAACCGCTAAGATAATCCTAATGGAACGAAGCATAGCAACTGGTGCAAAGATTTTGTCATAGTGGAGACCATGAACTTGAGTAAAAACCTTTGCCACCAATCTAGCTTTGTAAACATCTTTATGTCCATCCATTCCGACTTTGATCTTAAAGATCCATTTACACTGAAAAGGTCTATTCTCAGGTAAATCCACTAGGTCTCATACCTGGTTGTCGTACATAGAATCTATTTCGGATCGAATGGCCTCAAGCCAATGAATGTTGTCGGGACAATAAATGGCCGCTTAGTAGGTAGCAGGTTCATCACTTTCCAAAAGTAGCATATCATAGTCACCATCTTCCTTGATAATACCAAGGTATCTATCAGGTTGATTACTAATTCTACCTGACCTCCTAGGTACTGAAGGAAGAATCACCGTGTCAGACGAAGAGGGAACATTTTTCTCTACCTTATACTCGGTTTGTGTCTCTTTGAACTTCATAAAGTTCAAGTTTTCTCCCACTCTATCTTCTAGAAATAAACTACTTTTTTTCTAGAAAGATAGTACCACGAGCCAAAAACACTTTGTTCTCGTGACTATTGTAGAAGTAATAACCACGTGTTTCCTTCGGATATCCTACAAAGAGACATTTGTCAAATATGGGTGCTAGTTTATCGTCATACTTGTTCTTGACATAAGCTTCGCATAAATGATAAATGAGGGACCTTCCCTGTCTATATCTCATATGGAGTCTTGTCGGCCGCTTTAGGCGGGATTCGATTTAGTGAGAATATTGCAAACAATATAGTAAAACCCCAAAATGAACTAGGAAGCTCAGTTAGACTCATCATAGACCGAAACATATCTAATAAGGTTCGGTTTCTTCTTTCGGCCACACCATTTAATTGTAGTGTGATAAGAGGAGTCCATTGTGATACTATACCACAATCCTTCAGGTGTGAATCAAATTCATTGTTTAGGTATTCACCACCATGATCAGATCGGAGGTTTTGATCTTTTTATCTAATTTGTTCTCTACTTCATGTTGAAACTCTTTGAAATTTTCAAAGGCTTCACTCTTATGCTTTATTAAGAAGACATACCCAATTCTACTTAAATCGCCGGTGAAAGTAATGAAGTAGTTGTAATCACTTCTATCTGTGGGAGTCATTGGACCGCACACATCCATATATATAAGGCCCAATACTTCACTTGTTCGTGTCCCTTTCCCGTAAAAGGAGCACGAGTTATTTTGCCTAAAAGACAAGACTTGCATATTCCATAAGATTCGTAATCAAATGGTTCGAGAACTTTAGATGAAGTAAGTCTCTTTATGCGTCTTTTTTTTATGTGACCTAAACGACAATGCCAAAGGTAGGATAAATCGGAATCATGTGTTATGAGTTTCTTATTCTCTACATAATAGACTTCGTTAGCAACATCTAGAACATAAATACCTCCAGTAGAAATGGCTTCACCATAAACCAATTCATTTAAAGAAAAAGTACAATGATTGTTCTTAATCAAAAAGGAAAAACCTTCCATGTCTCACACGAAAATGGAGATAATATTCTTGGTAAGAGTCGTTACATAATAACAATTATTTAAATACAACTCTTAACCATTTGCCAAAACAAGTACGTATTTTCCCACGGAAACGGCCGCTACTCTAGCTCCGTTTCTCATTCGTAGGTCCACGTCACCTTTAGCTAATGCTCGCGCGTCCCTCAGCCCATATAAATGATTAAAAAGGTGAGAGCTATATCCAGTATCAAATAACCAAGTAGATGTACTACCAAAGTTAATGTCTATCATATAGAAATTTGAGGAGATAATACCTGTAGGCGTCACATGCTCGGCTTTCTTGTCCGCAAGTTATTTGGGATAATTTCTCTTTCAATGACCTTTGCCATTACAATAAAAGCATTGTGCATCGGAATGTTTGCCAACTTTTGGCTTTGCTTTGCTATTCGGAATAGCCTTGCCCTTGCCCTTGCCCATGTCTTGCAAATTGCCCTTCTTCTTTCCCTTCCCCTTCCCTTTATTCACCCCCAAATTGTCCTTCAATATCATTGAAAGGACATCTTTCTTGTCTGTAATACCCCTTATTTTATTACCTCGGTCAAAGGCTAGTCAACGGTAAATGACAAAATATATTTTATAAAACTATATTTTATTCAACGAGTTATGTTATAAGAGGGAATAATAAAAATAATAATGATAATAATAATAATAATAATAATAATAACAATAATAATAATAATAATAATAATAATAATAATAATAATAATAATAATAATAATAATAATAATAATAATAATAATAATAATAATAATAATAATAATACATGGCATTGTATTCTACACATGTATATATATACTCCCACCTGCCATCCTATCTATATATACATCCCACTAACCTCTTTTCCACCCACCTTATCTCATCATATCACAACTCCACCACACATTTAAAAGAGAGAAAAAGAGAGAGATTAGAAGCGTGAAGGGAGCTTTATAAATCTGTCGCAAGATCTTGAGATAAGACCGTCTTATACTAGCTTATATCCTTTTTTAATTTATACCGTTGACAAGCCTCGACCTTGACCCACATTGGGACCGTCGTTGACCACTCTTTGACCATCAAAAAATTGAGTTTGACTGTGACATATATTGGGTATTATTGTTGTAATTTAGACCGTCTTTGAGTTGAGTTTTAACCCTTAAACTGTGATTGGCCTAGGGTGGTTTTGGGTGGCTCATGTCGTGGCTGGAGAGGAGAGTTGAGTGGTGGTCATGGGTTGTGAAATGGGTGGCGGTAAGGCTGCATTAAATGGATTCAAAGGAGAAAAGTTCAGGCGGTTTTGGTGTTGTTGTTAGCTGTGTTGTTGAGTCGTGTATTGGTGTTGTTGGGTCATATGGTGGTCCACGGTGCCTCACGGTTGTGGTGTTTTTGGTTGTGTTTGGTGTGCATGTCGTACAAGTGTTTGTTGTTGGGCTGCCGTATGGTTGTTGTTGCTACTGTTTTGGGGATGTCCCGAGGGTGGCGTAAGGTGGCTCTAGAGGGTGGCGGTTGGCTATGGTTAGGTGGTGCACGGTGGTGTATGGTGGTGTGTTGGCCGTGGTCTTGGGTGGTCTATGGGGTTATTTTGGGGCGCGTGAAGAGGGTCGTCCACACGGGTTCACCCATGTGTGTTTGTGTGGGTGTTTGCGGGTTTTGGGTAGAGTTTTAAGATGGGTTTTAATTAGTGTATAATGGGTTATGAGTCAGGATTTGAACCAAGTAGTTGGCGGGTAGTTGAGTCAGGATTTGAGTTTAATTATATTAAATTATATATTGTATTAGTAATTAAATTAGTAGTAATTATGTGTAACTGTATTTAATTAGGTGACGATTTTTTGGAGGAGCACATTTGTATCCATTTGCTTTATTATTTGAGAGTGCGATATGTGATGCATGTGGGCCCAATTGTGTGGTTAGAGTATTTTGATTACTTGTGTTATATCGTATGACTGTTTAGTTTAAGTAGGTGTATATAAGTGTGAAAATGGTTATGTGGGACTTTGACCCCTTGAATGGTAACATGGATGTTGTCGTAGAATTGTCTCATAGTTCTCTGTGAAACATCCGTGTTAGACATTGTGACTTTGTGGTAGTATTTCTTTTAGTTGTGATGTTGTTATTGTCATAGATGATATTGTACCGTGTCTATGAGATTGTATAAATGTGATGGATGTTAATGTGGCTATGGTGTTTCGCACTACGGTGCGGTTGTTTGTGATAGTATCGCGATACCATCGCCGGGTGTAGGGAAAATGAAATGGTCGTAAGACGATCCTTGAAATATCATGTTGTATCATGTTTTGTTTTAGTTGTGTTGTAATAATGGCCATAAATCCGTGAGTTTGTTTTAATATGGTTATTTGATGGTGCACTAGTCACCTTTGGGGTTTATTTGCATTCGTGTGCTAGAATAAGTGACCTTGGAAGCGATTTTAGACCGAACCCAATTCTGCCCGTGTGACACACGACGAGTTCCCCATTCACTCGACCGAGTGACTCCTACTCGACCGAGTGGACAATTTCACACGACCGAGTGAATTGCCTTGACCCTTGTTTTGCCAATACTCGACCGAATATTTAAGGTATCCCTTAACTTGTATCTAGATGAACATGTTGGCCCTACATGGGTGATATTTTGTGAATTGTTTACGTTTGATTATATGATGTGATATTTTGCAATTAAATGGAAACCGTTAATTTGACAATGAGTGAATTGATGACAAGTACGATGTGATAATCTTCTTTGATGCGTGTTAATTGACGTGATTTTATTTTGGTTATATAAAAGCATTATGAAAACATGCAAATTATGTGTCACATAGTGGTCATTTGCATGATTGTGTATTGCTATCTTCCTTATAAGCGAATGTGTTGATGATAGATGGGAACGGATATGAAAAACACATGTGTGATCATGTGGTGGATTTGGCATGGTAAATGCATGGCATGGTGTGAATGGACATGGAAGTGTTGTTCATGGTTGAGTCACATTACAAGTAATTTTGGCAATGTTTGATTGTTTTATGGAATCCTCGTATTTTGTGATTTGACGTTATATATGTATATATATATACATATATGTATATATATACATATATAGAGAGAGAGGGGGGGGTTCTCATGAGTCCCTCATATCATATGAGTCCCTAAATCCATATAAGAGCCTTTGGATGAAGGGAATGGATGGATGAGATTGCGTCTCAATGGATGGCCATAAATCTCCCTCCCTAATCTTGTACAACTTCTTCTAATCCTGTATAACTCCTTCACCATTCTAATCTCCCTTCTCACTTCCTCATAATTCACTCTCTCACTTCTCTCTCAGTCACTCATTCTCTCTTATTTTCCTCCCATCCTCTCTAAAAAAAAACCAATTCAAAACAAACTAAAAAAAAAAAAAAAAAAAAACCCAAAACAAAACAGATCCACACACCACCACCCCACCGACAGCCACCATTTCCCAAACCCGACAACCACCACCCCACCGACAGCCACCATTTCCGACCTCCAAACCGCCGCCTTCATCACCACAGATACCCACACCAGATTTGCCCGTGCCACCCTCCCTCAACCTCCCCGCACACAAGCATTACCTCACCACCACACCGAACCCACCAGAACCCGCAACCGCCACTACCCTCGGTTGACCACCCTCCCTCAACCACCCCGCACACACACATCACCGCACCACCACACCGAACCCACCATAACCCGCGCCACCACTGACCGCATCACCACACCGCACCTCCACTGCCTCGCACCGCCACACCAGATTTCCGCCGCCGCCATTCACGCGTCACTTCCGTCTCAGATCTTGATATTTTGTTACCTCGGTTGTTGATGGTGAAGTCGTGGTTGTTATTTTCTTTTCATTTTTTTTTTTGCTTTATTTTTTTATATTTGTTGGTTGTTGATGGTGAAGTCGTCGTTGTTAATTTTTTTTTTTTTTTTTTTTTTTTTTTTAGTGTTTTTGTCATATTTATTTTATTTTGTTATTGTTATTTGGTTTTTTTATATTTTTATATTTACTTAATTTTTGTTATTGTTATTTGTTTTTTTTTTATATTTTCAGATTTACTTAATAATTATGGGTCTTTGTTTTGTGTTTGTTGTCCATTTTTTTTTCAGATTTACTTTGGTTATTTATTTAATTTTTTCAGATTTAATATTTGTTGATTAATTACGATTTTTCATATTTATTTGGTTTTTATAAAAGTATACTATTTACGACTAAACTTATACACTTAAAACATTAAAGTTATACTATTTACGACTAAAGTTATACCCTTAAAATATTAAAGTTACACTATTTACGACTAAAGTTATACCCTTCAAACATTAAAGTTATACTATTTACGACAAAAGTTATATTCTTCAAAAATTAAAGTTATACAATTTATACTATTTTATTGTGTCTTGTTATTTACTTATTATGTTGTTATTTACTTTTTTTTTATTTTTTTTTCAAATATGTCTTATATTACATTTTGATATTTAGATAATGACTTTTTTTTTTTCAGATCTAGTATTGTTGGTTTAAAGTTAGTATTGGTGATTTTTAGGATTTCGGTTATATATTGGACTAAGTTATACGAGTTTGGACTAAAGTTAAAGTTATACATATGAAGGACTAAAGTTATACAAACTTGGACTAAAGTTATACAAATATGGACTAAAGTTATACAAATAAGGACTAGAGTTATACAAAAATGGGCTAAAGTTATACAAAAATTACCTAAAGTTATACAAATATGGACTAAAGTTATATAAATAAGGACTAAAGTTATACAAAAATTGACTAAAGTTACACAAATATGGACTAAAGTTATACAAATAAGGACTAAAGTTATACAAAAATTGACTAAAGTTATACAAATAAGGACTAAAGTTATACAAATATGGACTAAAAGTTATACAAATATGGACTAAATTTATACAAACAGTACTTATATAAATTAAAATTTATAGTGTTGGTTTTTATTTGTTATTTTTTGTTGTTATACTTATTTTTTTTTTTCATTTGTCAACAAAAAGAATTGAGAAAACAAAAGTTATACTTTCATTGAAATTACACACATTTCTACTGGAGTTATACATTCGTTGAGTAGAAGTTATTCATATCGTTACTAGAGTTATACATTCATTGAGTAGAAGTTCAACACATTCCTAATGTAGATATTTGTATAACTTTAGTCAATTTTTGTATAACTTTAGTCCATTTTTGTATAACTTTAGTCTTTCTTCGTATAATTTTAGTCCATATTTGTATAACTTTAGTCAATTTTTGTATAACTTTAGTCCTTATTTGTATAACTTTAGTCCATATTTGTATAACTTTAGTCCATTTTTGTATAACTTTAGTCCATTTTTGTATAACTTTAGTACATAACAGTATAACTTTTGCCCATAACTGTGTAACTTTAGTCATTTTATATCCTTTTTATATAAATATGTGAAATAACAAATTAAAATCAACAAATTATAAGAATTTTTATATAGCTAAGATTAAAACAACAAATTTTATGAAAAATATTTTAGTAGATCTTAGATGAAAAAAAAGTATCTCACCAAAATAAACGAGATTTAAAACCCGAAATCTTAAAAAAAATGTATAACAAGAAGAGATTTGAAAAGAACAAATAACAACAAAAATTAACAAATAAAATAAACCGACCCCAAACAACAAATTTAACACAAAATCTGAAAAAAAAAGTGACGTAAATAATGAGACACAAAATATGAAAAAAAAAACGAATTTATAAAAGTTACCGGCGGCAGCGGTGGTGGTGGCGGTGGCTGTGGGTGACGGTGGGGGTGTCGGGTGGGGTAGTGGTAGGTGGTGGTTGGTGGTGGTGAATGAAGAATAAATGAATGATTTATTTGGGTTTTTAAATTTTTTGGGTTTTGATTTTTTTGGGTTTTTAGAGAGAAAGAAGAAGTGAGATGTAGAAGGAGGAGAAGGAGTTGTGATAATGGGATGATGAATGACTAGTGAGGTAGGTTAATTGAATTGATGAGTTAATTAGAGAAAAAGTGGAGGGATTAATTTGTAGCCACATACTGACATCAAATCCTAGCCTTCCATTGCCTTCAACCAAGAGCCCTTAGAAGGACTTATGGGCTCAAATACATATGGTGGATTTAGTTGATCCCTTCTCTCTCTCTCTTTCTCTCTTTCTTTCTCTCTCTCTCTCTCTCTCTCTCTCTCTATATATATATATATATATATATATATATATATATATATATATATATATATATATATATATATATATATATATATATATATATATATATATATATATATATATAACCGCATCAAAGTGAGTCCATATATCTTAGGTGAGTCCGTCCCGCGATTCTCCACCATTAGATCTTAAACAAATGAATGGCTGAGATTAGTTCTAGCTCACCTATATAAACCCCAAATCATCATTTTCTACCGTCATAATTAAAGATTACTTTCTCTCTCTATAAGCACATCTCTCTAAATCTCATTATTCCTCTGTAAATTAATTCATCTCCTTCACAATTCCAGCAAAATTAATCTCAACCATTAACGCTGCAACTCTAAAGATTTTTACATTCACACGTGTTTCACAGTTCATCCACGATTTTTGCAATTTACGATTCAATAAATCAGAGTAGATTAGTTAAACTCTGATTTCGCATCCTTCGATCGCTCATATTCAATCGATTGATTTTCAGGTTAGTTATATTTGCTTTCGAAATTCTTATTCAATTACAACAAATCGATTTATTATTGAATTTCAATTTTTTAATTGATGTTCAACTTAGAATGTCTATTTTATGAATTCAAGCAATTCGTGATTCTATTAGTTTAATCAATTCAAGCAATTTATGATTCAAACAATCCATGATTGAATCGGTTCAATAATTTGAACAATTTAATCAATCTCCGATTTCATATCCTTTAATTAAAATCGCATATTTAGATCGCATACATTCACCTGATTTTTATGTTTTTTTTTTCTAGATCTACACCTTTGTAGTTGCTTTTAAATTTTTATTCAATTACAGCAACTCGATTTGGTTATTGAATTTTTAATTTTCGTAATTGATGTTCAACTTATAATTTTTACGATACGTTTTTTTTTCATCAGATTTTATGTTTATTAGTTGTATGGATCGTAAGAATATGTGTACAGATAATTTTGTTACTCCTTTGCATCTGAGTTTTTTTTTTGTTTGGCGATTTTCTTTTTATTTCATCAATGTCATACGATGTTGATATTTTATTATCACATTGTTACAGTAATACTAGGTCTCCATAACAGTAAAACATAATTTGTTTTTCAATATTTACAGTAACAATAACATTGTTACTGTAATACGAGTCTTTCATAATAATAGCAATATAGTTTTATATTAATCGTTGTCAATGTTTTTCATGCTCAGAGGTGAATCAATTTACCAAGGATTGACTGCTATATCATATTTTATCTTGAAGAAGGGACGTAATATTAGTGAATTCGATGAGGCTCATAATCATCGGTCATCCCTCGTTAATGATCAAGACCTCCGAACACTTTCGAGTGATCTTTCCTTCTTTTCATAAGCAGATTTTTGCAGACCATTCAAAAGTTTACATCGACGCTACAAAGAGGTTCAACATAATGGAGTTTACGAGCTTTTAATGTTTTGTTTGTAATACAATAACGACTTTCATTCATGTATTTATTTTTCATAAGCAAGCCTGATTATTATTATAGTAACATTTTTGTTGTTGCATAACTTATTTATCAAGGTAACATTGGACAATATTAAGAGAAATATTATTTAGTTCGGTACATTAACACTTATACAACTAATCCTCATCCTGCTACTTTAAAGTGATAATGTTTTGTAACATCTTTTAATTTACTTCATCAAAGGGAGATCAATGTTACAAGAAACACGATTCTTCGTAAGAAATCATTACAAAGAACACGAGAACAACGATAGAGTAATAATTATCTTGTTCATTTAGTATATAACAGAGTGTATAAATTAATTTAAAAATGTGAAGGTAGAGATTAGTCTTTAATTATTATTGTATTAGTATTCTTTGTAACATCATTACGGTGACGCTACTACAATATTTTCATTATTGTAACATAATTGATTCATGAAAGTATCTTTGTAACAATATTTAAGTTTCAACTTGAATTCATTTCAATGACAAAAGGCAAGGTTAACCTGTTACATAATACAACAAAACACCAATGTTAAAGTTTACATCATAATCCCACGCCAAAATCTCACAACAACGTTAAAAGTCTATACTAGCATTTCAACTTCAATAACGTTGTCATCTTCACGTATATCTTCATGTCGGTGTCTTACTCTTTGTTTGTATGTACCATCTTTTTGCGCAACTCGACTTTTTGTGTTGCTTAATCAAACTTTCTTCTTCGAATTTCCTGAAATTTAAAACATTTGACCATTATTAGTGTTCAACATCACTCTTTTGAGTTTATAACAATGCTATACCATTAAATTTAATTGGACAAAAGCACACAATATTATTTTATGATGTTACAACATCCAATATATAATGTTATAATAATATTGCAAGTTCGATTAAAAAAATATTGACCTTTGCTCAATAATAACTGCATTATCTTGTGTAGTAATAATGTTACACTATCAATGTTACAGTAACAATATTACAGTACCAATGTTACTATAACAATGTTACTGTAACAATGATACTGTAACATGCGTCAAATATCTTATGAAAATTTAATCCCCAAATTTACCCCAATTTTCTTGAAATCAAGTCCAGTTATATATTTCACAATGTCATAATAACCCTGGCCTTGTTACGAACACTATGAACACATAGAATCGACGTAAAATCGCACATTAATACAGAAATCGATCGCAATTTCAGAAAGCATAAAATAAGGCGAACATTATTACTAAATTTCACCAGGTCTAACCCTAACTTTTTCGCACAAATAGTAAGATCACATTAAATCGACATTAATAGTATGAACAATCAATAAAAACACAAAATGAACACATACAAATCGGACATAATTTTTTGACGAAAATTCAATTATTCAGTTTAATCAAAACATTAACCCTAATTTTTTATTGAGAACGAAAACCTAAATTAATTAGAAATCAATTAACAATTTCTTCATATGAGTCATGATAAAACAAGAACAACTACAATAAGAATAACAACAACAACAAGCGATAACATCTATCACAACAAAAAAATATTTTAAAAAAAAAAATAGCGAAAAAGGGAGATCGATTCATACCTCTTCATTATTCGAGAATCAGATGTAATAAAATCTTGATTACATTTTTTTGAAGATATTCGTTTGAATTTAGTGAAAATTTTTGTTGATTTTGAAAGTTGAGAAAAGTTTGAATATTCACTGCGACGGATTTGATGCTTCTGTTTTTCTTGTTGAATAATTAATGATTGGATTTATTATAGAGAGAGAGAAAGATAAAGTTTTTAGAGAGAGAAAATTTAACACAATAATGAAACATGCAAGGCAGCGTGTAGTTTTTATAACCTTGACAGACTTTTGGGATTGACGTGGATTAATGAGGACTGTTAGATCTTGTTAATCTAATGGTCCTTATTCACCCCCATTTATTCAGGAGCTTTTAACTAGACATTCCCAAACAAATAGGACTATTACCATCTCGGTTTACCGAGGTAGTGAATAACAAAGTACAAAAATACCAAAGTAGTTTAAATTAAAACTTTAATGAATACATGTTTATTATAAATTAACCAACTAAACTTAATATAAAATAAGATACAACTTGCAGCGGAAAAAAATAAAGTGATATAATTATTCTATGTGATTTAGACATCAACTAGGGTCCAAGTCAAGCTCTCATCCCAATGCTCCCAAGTCAGCTAACCTTTAGTACCTGTCAAATCTACTCCCCATAAAATGGTTCACCGCAGGTGTTCACGAATAAACAGTCAACCGCGAGGTTGAGTAGGAATAAATACTAACAACAGAAACATACGATAAACAATCCAATTTCCTTCTTTTCATTGCACAACCCCCTGACAACGTACTCCTTCCTTTTACTTAGCACACTAATCATCCCGCCAATCCCTGGCCGGGACAGCCTCAACCCGAAGGTGAGTAAACACACACTACATTACCATAAGGAAATGTCTGCCTCAACATATAGTTGATTAATATCCACCAGATGGCCTGCAGACCAATCTGGGGCCTGCCTCGAGTAAACACGATAAATATCGTCTACCAGAATAAATATGTTCAACCACTCCACATTACTATAAGTAATGTCTACCACAATAAATCTATTAATACTACAACAATACTCCACCACAACAATGTAATTCTCCCTTCCAACAGTTACGCTATATCAACCAACATATTTCACATACGATCAATTCACTTTACTACAAACCATCCAACAAACATTATTTAGTAAAAGTTGAGTAGGATTTATCCCTACCTTGCAAGCGATTCCAAATAAGCAGCTCAAGCAATCCAAATAAATAAAGCAATCCGATCCAATTATAATTCTTCACAACCGTCACCTAATCAAAATATTATAATTCAATTACTTATTTGTTTATTCCCTTTTACTATATAAATTATTCAAATTAATTATTTATAATTATTAAAGGTTTATGATATTAAAAATCCGAGTCACCCGACTTAACCAATTAAAATCCGTCACAAATTACCCAATTAATAAAGCTCGTCTTAACCTAAAACCCCAACACCAATTATATAAAAAAAACAAGTCTTAAACCCACACCCACACAAACCCGTGAAACACCACCAATCCTACACAAATCCCGTGTCCAACACCTTCCCCAAACACCCACGTAAACACACCCACGCACGGCCACCAAGACTGCCACCCTCGCCTACCTCGTGCCTCCACTGCCACGACCCCCGATGACCTGCAAACACCAGCCCAACCGTCCCCTATAACTCGCAAACTCCCGCCCTACCAACCACTAACAAAACCAATTACCGAAAACCCGACAAACACCAACTCCACGTTAAAACCTCTATCTATGACCACCACCACCACCACTACTGGTTACCACCATCCCCCACCGTACCCAGAACCGCCATCAACCTTATACCACCAGCCAAACCACCATCAGCTACCCACAACCCTTTACGCTATAACCATCTTTTCCAAACCCGACACCAACAACCAAAACGCCACCCCGACAGCCAGTGGCCACCACCGTGGTCTCCCTTGACCCACGGTGATCCCACCACTAACCATGACCTCTCACTACACCCCACGACCACCCAGAAACGACGCACACCCTATATACTACACAAACACCCAAAACCACCACCTACTCGAAAGCCACCGCACCAACCACCACTACTCACCACCCCAGAACCACCACTAGGACCTCCTAACGCCGACCTAACCAAACATTCCAAACCCAGGTCACGTCGTCAACTACACAAGCCACAAACCTCGTCTAACGGTTCACGGCACCACACCTTTAAGACTCCAAAACCGCCACCTACAGTGGTCAACGATGGTCACAAACAGTCTTAATAGCATCACAGTGGTCAATGGTAACTACTAAGGTCAAGGGCGTGTATCACGGTGGTCTATACGGTGTATAAACGTTAACATAAATTATTAAGACAATATAAACATTAGTTCAGACGATCTTACCTTTTATCGATTTATTCGCTCTTTCCGTCTCTTAAAACTCCTTCTTCTATTTTTATGAATTATGTTTCAGCTATCATGGTATTTATAGCCTAGAATTAGAGGGTATATGATGCCAATTAGAAAACTATTGCCTTATTCCGATTATTATTAGGAATTACCATATTATTATTATACTTATTATTTTATTATTAAATCCCGCTTTAAATCCCGACCATTACTCATAATAGGCCTAATATAATCAGCCCATAACTATTTCACATGGTCCAAGGCTCATCTGGCTTTAAGTTCAATTCCTGACTCACTTACTTGCTTTATTATTTAATTAATGTCTTATTTGTATTTATTATTAATAATGCCATTAATTAACTTTTAAATTACATAAATTATTCTCATAAATTATATCTAAATTATGGAGTATTACAGTTTCCCCCCCTTAAAATGAACTTCGTCCCGAAGTTCGCCCACAACTACCACAACAACTTTTATAAACATCAACATAACTGAACCTTATTCCAACTTATGATCATTGCAACAATATCAATTTACTTAATTTTTTCAAACCATATCGTACTTATCAAAATATGTCTCCATAAAAATTTCAAAACATTTGTAGTATCACATTCCTTCTCCCTAAAAATAAACTTCGTCCTCGAAGTTCGAAATAACAAATATTAGGAACCACCAAATCATTGTTGTAATGTCGCAAAATAAAGAACACACACTGTAAAACTATTATTTCAAACACAACTCCAAGTAATAATAACAAAATATTTAATTTTCTCCAACTAGCAAACCACATCATATAGGATATTCGAACTAATATTTACTTAAACTTAAACTTCTTACTTTAGCTGTCGACGAATACAGTGCCAGACTAAATAATAAGCTATAACAAAATACGCATAATTGTTTAGTATAATGGTCACTTAAGACAATGAGGTACTATCCACCCTTCCTTCATAATTGATTTAAATTTATTTTTCGTTCATTTTAATCTTTACCTAACGTCATCTAACTTAGGCATGGATGCAATATCATGAATATATATATGGCTTAGGGTAACACATTCCGCATATCACTAGACATGTTATTCTACTTCACATAATTGACAACATCAAATATAATGTTCAAGAGATAAAAAACAAAACTTCTAACAATCTTCAAGGCTAAGAAAACATGTTATAATTCCTAACAATCATTAATATATAATAACATAACTACTTATTGAGAACATATACTTTTTAGAAAAATACAGAAAGTTAGTAAGCCATGAGAAAAAAATCAAGTCAAAAACTCACAGGATCGATTTATAATGCATTTTACAAACTACTTGGTCGAAACAGAAACTTTACAGCAACTTGTCATAAACTTAGGTCAACTTGTAAAAATTACCATAAATTGTCAAAATATTTCCATACAATGTGGCATACCAATTTAGAAACATACATGAGTCTATTAAATATTGGAGTTAGAATTTTACTAAATTATTAAGTAGTTTTTAAATGGCAAATTTTACAAAAACATGGCACGGAAGCAACACTGTACAGGAACATTTCGACTATTGTCCGCTAAAATATTTATTTCTCCTAAACTGTATGTTATTTGAATACGAGACCAGTGGCATATGAAAGATAACTATCAAGGGTATCATATATAAAAATCTCGGACAAGAATTTTAGACCGACAGTAAATGGAAGCCAAAACAATCAAGGGTAAAAATTTTGTGAAATCAACCAAAATCACATTCTTCACAATTCCACACAACAATTAATACTTTACATGCTTAACCATATTTACTCCTTCCACATACATGCCCACATACATCCTCATATCAACATTCTTAAAACAATGCTTAAAAGAAATCATCCGCAATCATTAACGAAAACAGTCATTTAGACAAGACAAACAAATTCCTAAGGGAAATATACTATATTCATTTTAAATTACCCCACACTGAAATATCTCTCAAGGTACCCGGTTCAAAACTCGAAGGGCCAAGGTACGAATTAAGGCTAGCTTCTTAACCGCACTAAGAGGGGCTCCTAATAGTTTCTACCCGGGGTTCATTTTATTAGACACATCCTAAGTTCATTATTATTCATTGGTAGGCCTGAGGATCGTTTTGCTCTGATACCACTTTGTAACACCCCCATTTATTCAGGAGCCTTTGCTAGACATTCCCAAACAAATAGGACTGTTACCATCTTGGTTTCCCGAGGGAGTGAATAACAAAGTACAACAATACCAAAGTACTTTAAATTAAAACTTTAATGAATACATGTTTATTACAAATTAACCAACTAAACTTAATATAAAATAAGATACAACTTGCAGCGGAAATAAATAAAGTGATATAATTATTCTATGTGATCTAGACTTCAACTATGGTCCAAGTCAAGCTCTCATCCCAATGCTCCCAAGTCAGCTAACCTTTAGTACATGTCAAATCTGCTCCCCATAAAACGGTTCACCGCAGGTGTTCACGAATACACAGTCAACCGCGAGGTTGAGTAGGAATAAATACTAACAACAAAAACATACGATGAACAATCCAATTTCCTTTTTTTCATTGCACAACCCCCTGACAACGTGCTCCTTCCTTTTACTTAGCACACTAATCATCCCGCCAATCCCTGGCCGGGACAGCCTCAACCCGAAGGTGAGTAAACACACACTACATTACCATAAGGAAATGTCTGCCTCCACATATAATTGATTAATATCCACGGATGGCTGCGTGAGACCAACTGGGCCGCCTCGAGTAAACACGATAAATATAAATCGCGCGAATAAATCTGTTCAACCACTCCACATTACTATAAGTAATGTCTGCCAGAATAAATCTGTTAATACTACAACAAACTCCACCACAATAACCACCATATACAATGTAATTCTCCCTTCCAACAGTTACGCTATATCAACCAACACAATTCACATACGATCAATTCACTTTACTACAAACCATCCAACAAACATTATTGAGTAAAAGTTGAGTAGGATTTATCCCTACCTGGCAAGCGATTCCAAATAAGCAGCTCAAGCAATCCAAATAAATAAAGCAATCCGATCTGATTATAATTCTTCACAACTGTCACCTAATCAAAATATTATAATTCAATTACTTATTTGTTTATTACCTTTTACTATATTAATTATTCAAATTAATTATTTATAATTATTAAAGGTTTATGATATTAAAAATCCGAGTCACCCGATTTAACCAATTAAAATCCGTCACAAATTACCCAATTAATAAATCTCGTCTTAACCTAAAACCCCAACACCAATTATATATAAAAAAAAAACAAGTCATAAACCCACACCCACACAAACCCGTGAAACACCACCAAACCTACACAAATCCCGTGTCCAACACCTTCTCCAAACACCCACTTAAACACACCCACGCACGGTCACCAAGACTGCCACCCTCGCCTACCTCGTGCCTCCACTACCACGACCCCCAATGACCTACAAATACCTGCCCAACCGTCCCCTATAACTCGCAAACTCCCGCCCTACCTACCACTAACAACACTAATTAACGAAAACCTGACAAACACTAACTCCACGTTAAAACTCCTATCTACGACCACCACCACCACCACTACTGGTTACCACCATCCCCCACCGTACCCAGAACCGCCATCAACCTTATACCACCAGCCAAACCACCATCACCTACCCACAACCCTTTACGCCATAACCATCCCTTCCAAACCCGACACCAACAACCAAAACACCACCCCGACAGCCAATGGCCACCACTGTGGTCTCCCTTGACCCACGGTGGTCCCACCACTAACCACGACCTCTCACTACACCCCACGACCACCCAGAAACGACGCACACCCTATATACTACACAAACACCCAAAACAACCACCTACTCGACAGCCACTGCACCAACCACCACTACTCACCACCCCAGAACTACCAGTAGGACCTCCTAACGCCGACCTAACCAACCATCCCAACCCCAGGTCACATCGTCAACTACACAAGCCACAAACCCTGTCTAACGGTTCACAGCACCACCCCTTTAAGACTCCAAAACCGCCACCTACAATGGTCAACGATGGTCACAAACAGTCTTAATAGCATCACAGTGGTCAATGGTAACTACTAAGGTCAAGGGCATGTATCACGGTGGTCTATACGGTGTATAAACGTTAACATAAATTATTAAGACAATATAAACATTAGTTCAGACGATCTTACCTTTTATCGCTTTATTCGCTCTTTCCGTCTCTTAAAACTCCTTCTTCTATTTTTATGAATTATGTTTCAGCTATCATGGTATTTATAGCCTAGAATTAAAGGGTATATGATGCCAATTAGAAAACTATTGCCTTATTCTGATTATTATTAGGAATTACCATATTATTATACTTATTATTTTATTATTAAATCCCGACCATTACTCATAATAGGCCTAATATAATTAGCCCATAACTATTTCACACGGTCCAAGGCTCATCTGGCTTTAAGTTCAATTCCCGACTCACTTACTTGCTTTATTATTTAATTAATGTCTTGTTTGTATTTATTATTAATAATGAACTTAATTAACTTTTAAATTACATAAATTATTCTCATAAATTATTTCTAAATTACGGAGTTTTACAATATATATATATATATATATATATATATATATATATATATATATATATATATATATATATATATATATATATATATATATATATATATATATATATATATATATAAACATAAATTCCTAGTATGGCCACCTAGCTAATCAAATTAACTAGATTATTACAAATTCGGAATAAAACTCCTTGGTCCCTTGAATCTTCATTGGAACACCTTCCAAAAAGGAAACCTCCGGACTTCATCGGAATTCCTTCCGATTTGCACAGTCTTTAGGAATCCGTCGGTCTTCGAAATAATAAATTACAAATTTTACAAATGAATACCTAGCAATATCCTATTATACATTTGATCTAATAAAAATAAATCTATTATAATTACAAACCGACGATACGAAATCGCAATTCATTACAAACCAATCGATTTTCCCTTTTATTACGGGTAAAACCGATTAAATAAACCAGGCCATACTAGGTACAAAATACTTTCTATAAATAAATGAATCACATTCATAATTATATGAAAATTATCTAATAATTGAAATGCAATAAAAATCATGCCCAATCGCCCCACTAAACAATAATGCTTATCTAGCTCAGTTTTATGGAAATCATCGATTTTTAACCATTAAAAATCAATAATCAACACTTAAATCATATTTAAGCTCAAGATAATTATCTAAACTGATTTAGAACTCAAAGATTAGTCCCCACTAAATTGTTTAAAATTAATTAGCTTGATTTAAGTATATGTGCTATTTTTAAAACATTTACGAATTAAATCCAAATTAAATATAACCATTATAAAAATTTGAAGTAAAATTTTTGTACATTATGGAACATTTCCAAGAACACAAAAATGTTAAAAACCACCCAAAAATTACGATCAAAATTTTGGTCATAAAATCACTATTTATCGGTTTTTATCATATAAAAACCAATAAACAAATAAACATCCAAAATGTGTATATATATATGTATATATATGTGTGTGTGTGTGTATATATATATATATATATATATATATATATATATATATATATGTATATATGTATATATATGTACATATATATATATATGTATATATGTATATATATGTATATATATGTATATATGTATATATGTATATATGTATATATATGTATATATGTATATATGCGAATTTATATAAATTTCTCACGTCCCAAAAATTTCGGTTTTATATTTAACCAATGGAAACACCCTTTTATCGATTTTTATCATATAAAAATCAATAAACACGCAATACCACTAAAATTTTTTTTTTAGATTTTACATATACTAAGTAAAATTTTCATGTGGGAATATATCAAAATTTCATTACTAGATTTAACATGCAACTATTTTTAGTTAACATTTAACCAAAATACGGCATTTTGACTCGGTTTTTAATCGAAATATGATAAAAAATAGCAATTAAGTTCCAAATCTCACCAAATTTAACCACAAACATTTTGAGGTCAGTATTTATACATAAAATAAAAGTTACATGCAAAAAACATTTCTAACATAAATTTTCGATTTTTACAAGTTATCATATAACTCGATAAAAATGCCTAAAATCAATATGCATGCTACAAGTTATAGCTCTGATACCACATTAGAGTCATATAACCCTAATTAGACTTCTCTAATTACATTAATTTAGTGATTAAAGGATCTATGTGACATGCATGCAAATATAAAAACATAAATAAAAAACTAGAAATTTTCTTACTGTGCCTATTGGAAAAATTAGTACAATAACACTTGTTGTCTTATGGAATATCTATTAGCTTTGGATAATCCTCCAAGCACCCCAAGACACCAAAGTAGGAGTCCTTCTTAAAGATGCACCCAATAGATCACCCCAAAATTCCTAATAATATTAACTAGATATTACTAGGAACTCACCCTTGATTAATACTAATAATATTACTACTCTAGTAATATTTGATGTGTATTATTGTGTTTGAGTTATTTTGAGGTTTGCATGTGAGTATACAATTGTCCTCTTCATCTCAGCAAAAAAACGGTATATATTACTTTTATGGACAATCTTTGTGCTCAAAATCCATCATTATCTTTATGACAACAAGGAATATGTCATAATGTAGAGTGTAGTAATGGGTAAGAATCTTCATGAATAAGTGAACAAATGGCAAACAAAACATGACCCTTATTATCATGCTTCAACCATCCAACATGGCTCACGTGGGTCCATTTTTAACTTTTAATATTTGTCCCACAAATACTTATAAGTCACATGCTTATTTATCTTTTATATAATTAAGTGTTAATTTGATTATTTAGCATTTAAATAATACAAATAACAATATAATATAATATACACTTAACTTTTAAGTGATATTTAATCATTATATCAATATATAATGGGTTCCATAATACCCATGGGTATTAATTTACAACTCCTTATATATATAATTAACTAATTACCTCTATCTCAAAATATATGCAAAACCTCAACTAATTTAGTAAATTAATATTTAATTACTAAATTAGATCTTATCTAATCATATTAAAATAAGATATAAAATTTATTAGTCAATTATCTTATAATTGAATAATTAACTTAATTGACTTGAGTTCCAAACTCAATATCAAATAATAAACTCACATGACTAACTTTAGTCAATAATAATACAAGAGAGTAATTAAAAATATATCATATACGAATAATTAGTTTTTCAGTTGGGGTTCCTTCCTGTAGGTGTGACCTCAAGGGACTAATTAAATTGTATAAAATACCATTAATTAGTTTTCTATTGGGGTTTTATCCTTTAGGTGTGACCGAAAGGAATTAGCTGAACACCGCCGTCATACGACAGTAACGTCATACCCTAGTCGGCCAACCGTTACCGATATGCGTTGATCGGCTGACTAGTATTGCTAATAAATATCCCGGATATATTCCTTTAATGAGACTTATTATGTAGTCGCGCTATTGTGGAGGATACCTACTCCAACACAGACTGTAGCTAGAAGCTACAACAAAAATGTGAACATCAGAGTCTTCATGAAAGGGGACTTAGTCCTACGAAAGGTCTTTCCCAATACAAAAGACAAAGCAGCATGCAAATTAACCCAGTATGGGAAGGACCCTACTTGATTGACTCAATCGTTGGTCAAGGAGCTTACATGCTACAAACCCTAAAAGGAAATATGATACCACGATCATGGAATATCACCCAGCTAAAACTATTACGTGTATAAAGTCAACCATTTTTATGTTATGTCTTTTTATTCTGAACAATCCCAGGTACAACTATCAGCCTAGAAATATGTGAGTACTGCTATTTGCCTCACATTCTTCTGTTTGATTGTAATTTACATTCCATGAATAAAAACGTCACGTGCTTGATTCCATGTAATTGCCTGCTACTTGTTACCATTTATATTGTCTAGTCTTTTAAAAACCAACTCTTTTCTTTCCTGAACTACTTCATATCACTTGAATCCTGAAAACTTGTTTATGTTTTTTGTAATTATTTTTTCATACATTATTACCTTCCTAAACAAATATTCAGGATTGAAAGCCACTTCACTAGCCTGAACAACATTTCAGGCGATGCTACATATAATCTGACATAAAAAAGATCACTTGATCTCACTGTTTTGTCGCATCCAATGAACTACCAAAAAATTGAGCTCAGTACTAAAAATGAAGAAGATGGTGAAAGATCTGGTCTACTCATTACAAGCCCTCCAGACAGGCATACACTAAGCTCTCCAGTCAGGCTGAGGGCCATAAGCTCCAGTCGGGCAAGTACCCTCCCACAAAAGTTATCCACAAAATTAACTCATCCAAATAAAAATAAAAAGGACTTTTTACTTAAATTACCTGGGGCAGCACCACCACTTCAAGTGAAACATCCAACAAAATAAAACCAAATGTTATACCATGGACATCCTCCCTAGCAAGGCCAAAATGAAACCAATAAAAATCCAATGTCTGTCAAGGGACATCCCCCCTAGATAAGTCAAACAAAAAAACAAAATTATCCTCATCCTCTTCGGACTCTTTAGAAACACCCTTGCCTTTATCCAAAGAAGGGGGAGAATCCATTGCCTTTGTCCAATGAAGGGGGAGAATCAACTTCTTCATTTTCACGTTCATTAAGCCGATGCAGTTCAGGTATGTGGCAATTAAATACTGCAATTCCTTTTTAGGGTCCCAAATTGACCTGACCTCAACAGGCTCTTTCATAGCATCAATCCTACCTTTACCAAAAAAGTATAGGACGACATCGTTGAACCTACCATGAACCTCATCCCTCTTAGCAGCTAACTCCTCATTTTTACGCATGATTTCCTTAACAACCTATTTATCTGCCTACAACTCAGCTTTGGCAGTGACCAATTTAGCCTTACAATGGACAATTCTGCATGGCTAGCCTTGACAACATTTTGAACAGACCTCAACTTAGATTTGACAACCACTTGATCAGCTTTGCAGGTTTCAAACTCCTTCTTCATATTTTGCATCTCCAAGTCTAGGATGTTGATCTTGGCATTAGCGGATTTCACTTGACACGCACTTAAAAGCCCGACATTGATATTCTAAAAGCAACAACATAAAGTATCAGAAACCGAGGGCAAAAAGGATAAAACAACAGAAGACCCATGCAAGAACGCTTACCTGGCCTCCTGCATTAAGCTAAGTAAACCAGCAATAACATCCCTGGTATGAAGCAAGGACGCTACAGCCTAAGCAGACGTCTCATCAGAATTAGAATAGACTACCTGATCATCTACCTAGAATGAATATGCTTAGATCTGCTCCTTAGCAGCTTTGATATCCCAATTTATAGCCCTGACTTCCCTACCCTCTCTTACTTCCACAGTAGCAGCAACTATTATCACCTCAGGAACATCCTCTTGCCTTTTTCTCTTACTTAACAGGCCTGCTTCAGATCGGGATACGATGAGTTGAGGATTAAAGATGACGACATTCCTAAAAAAGCTTTTCGGTCGCGATATGGCACTACGCCAATTAACTACTTTAACAACGGGTAAATATGGTCAATATCGTTTTAAATAAAAAAACGGACCCGTAATGAAACCTACCGTTGTTAAATATTGACAACCGTTTTTAAAACACGAAACCGTTGTCAAATTTTGACGGTTGAAACAACCGTAGTAAATATGCAATACAACGGTTAAAATCCGTTGTCAATTATTACGCTAACAACGGATTTACAGTAAGAAAACCGTTGTTAAAATTTAACAACGGTTCCATAGCCGTTTCCTAACTTGATATTGGAAACGGTTCTAGTGTAGCAAAACCGTTGTTAATTTTCATAGTTAACAACGGTTTTTATTCGTTATCTTCCTACATATGAGAGAAAGTTTAACAACGGATCGCAACCGTTGTTAAATAACTAATTTGACAACGGTTCACTTTCATTATCGTACTTAAATAGAGGGAAAAATCAGACAACGATTTTTGTACTACAAAACCGTTGTAAAGTCAGTACATCTGACAACGGTTCTGTTTCGTTTTCTTTTTTTTTTTTTAGCGGCAAATAGCATTGGAGGGAAATATTGTCAACGATTTGGTATTTAGAAAAACCGTTGTCAGTGTACATTAATAATAACAACGATTTGATCTGAACCATTATCGTTTTGTTGTATATATTTTTTTAAAAAAAAAATTGATTTTAGCAGGTGCCAGCAGCTGCTAAATATGCTATTTTTCCAGTAGCATTTCAACAGCTATGCACTGTACTACAAAATTTAATCCAGCATCAAAATAATACACAGAATGATCAATTCAATCGAGCATCAAAATAATACACAAAATGATTAATTCAACCCACCATTAAAAAAATACGACATGGGTGATCAAAACTCAATAACTCTGGTTCTATATATATACACATACATACATAATGAGCGAGCTAAGGATCAGGCTGCGGAAGAAGTAAAAGAAAATACATTGCCCACTGATCTCTAACATAGTTGATGTCTTTGGTCGTGTAGTTCGGCACGAGTTGACCGACTTTTAGTGGAAACTACTATAAATCAAGATATATAGAATAAATGGAAATATACAGAATTAAACCCAAGTAAGTTATGTAATGTTGTAATATTTATTAAAACACACTAACCTTAGCATTAAAGGTGTAATAATTACCGCGGACAATCTCTAACATGGACCGACAAACGAAAAATGAGCATTGTTTATCGTCTGACTGTAAAGAAGAGTGTTATATATAAACAACACACAAATAATCTAAATTATATCACCCTGTCGCATATACATAAACTATTAAATGATACGAGTAATCATTAAAAAGATACGTAGTTTTACCACAACAATGTTTGGAGGGGTGTTGCTGTCAAATTGCTCAAGTGGAGACATGCTTCTTTTTTCATCAAAAACACTAATTCATACACGAAATTATAATTAATATATACTCCGTATATGGGTCAATAATATTGAGGTGACATTAAAATTATACTAGAATTCAAAGGTCATACAATAACAAATGACATTATTAAAGGTTGTAATTAAACTTGTGCAGTTATCATCGACACAAACTTATCAGACGGTTCACCACCGCAAGAGTCAATCCAGTAGACTGTTTTTGTTGTCATGTTGATTGCCACTAGCACCCAATGCTTCCTATGAAGTTTTGAAAATTGAGTTGTTAGTTCGTATACATAAAATCGCGTTAATAAATTAATGGAATCGTGGTTCATTATAATAACGTACTATACATACACATTCTCATTGTAAGGGCAAGCAAGAGTTTTTTGGTCGTTAACAACCGACGAGTGACATACTGGATCTGCTCTTGCTGTGTAGTAAAAGGCGCCATCAAAGAGAACATGTAAGGACACACGAATCTGTAGCTGGCAGGTCCATACATGTTGCTTTCGTTATTGATGTTGTTATTTAGGTACCTACATTACGTCACATGGAACAAATGTTAATTTCATTTATAGCTTAAATAAACTTCGTTATTCGTAAAACCAAATGACTAGATTTATTAATAATCATACTTCATCCAACCTAAAATGTGAGACGCATCTAACTGGTCAAGGTCGATAAATTCAAACAGAGCCTTCGCCTCATGTACAGCGATATCAGCACACAATTTAACCTGGATTATGTCCACGGTTTTTTCTTTGCTTACCGCCAGGTCATGCAGACTTTTCAGCCAAGACGACGTAATTTTGGCATTATAATCCAAAGAATCATATCTCATCATAAGCATGAGGATTATTAGGTGCAACATAAAAACCATCTAGCTTATAATTGAAGTCGGTTGATTTTATCTGGGGCTACAAGTTGAGAAAAAAAAAAAAGAATTACACGAGACGTCATATATAATTGAACAAAAAAAAATCGATTATTCCAAATTACTATTACCACTTTGGGTGTTGACATAGAAGTCCTAGCATTCATTCTTTTGTGCAAATCCTGCAAATGCAACAATTAAAGCGCTTACTATAGTTTAATATTCGTACCCTAATAAATATAAAGGCGTTCATTATAACAAATTTGTCAGCTTTAGCATATCTACCTCATCAATGACAACATGAATGTTTTCTTCAGGTCATTGCACAAGCGAGCGTACGGCTTGTCCCAGAGTAGTGACCTCGTCATTAGGAAATGGAACTCGTACTTTAGCAAACTTGTTGTTGTATAAGTTCAACACTTCCAGTTTCTTACATTTGTCACGGAGGGCTATGCCATGAACCTTAACCTGTTCAAACTGGTCGTAATGTAACACGTATCCCTTGGCAACTTTAACTTTAAGAACTTGCCCATCCTTTTTGAGATAGAGGGAACGTATACAAGACTGCTGCTTGCTAGTAACGCCCTTCTCCTACATACATTTTTTTAATTAATTAGAAGTAGAATATACAACGGGTAGTGTATAATTTGAATAAATATAAAGTAGTAGCTACCTCACCTCGCCAAAAGCGGGAATTATCATTACCGGCGATGAAAAGAATGTGGTGTCATCAACTAACTCCGTCTTCTTTGTCTTCTTTGACCTGGCCTCCTCCTCCAATGTCAGCTCCTTTGGCGTGACCTGAACTACTTCCTCCTTAACTACCTGATCTTCCTCCTCAAATACATGATCCTGATCCTTTACCATGTCCTTCTCGACTTCCTTCTCGACATATAAGACCTCATCATCATCACTTATCATGTCCTCGTTTACCTTCTCCTCTGCTTTCTTTATGACTTCACAAACCATAACCAACTCTTCTTCATATGGCTGCTCCTCCTTTTATACCATTCTTATTATCGACCTCGCCATTTTCTCAAGCTGCATGCCTACGTAGTACGTAGAAGTTACAGTGATTTACGTAATCTAAATTAATAACGATGTCAGTTTTAAATTATGTTGAATAAAATACAGTATATATATATGAATGGGATCATGTGAGTATGACTCATATATTTGAGGACTGAGGATTAATACCTTCATAGGTATTTAGGGTGGAACAAATAAGGGCAAATTAGTCATTTTATGAGCCACTATATAAACTCCTTTTTTACAGCCAAAACCGTTATTTGCTCAGAAATCTGCTTCTCCCTCTAACTTCTCTCTACTGTAACATGTGTTTTCCATTGTTGAGGCCGGGAACTCTAGAATTTAGGCGTGATCTCAGTTTTTCTTCTCATTCTTATCAATTATTATACTATTTCAATCATATTCGTATGTCAGGTACGTTATTGTTGTTAATTTCATCTTTTATGTTCTCTTTAATGTGTAATTTCAGCTTTAAATCACATATTTTTCCTTTATTTGTATCTATGTTTTGAATTAGTAGTCATCATACTGCGTTTCTTCTACTTTTGTTTCTATACTTTCAATTTCATCTTGCTTTATTTGTTATTTTCAGTTTAATTTTTTTTCCCCTAAATTCGCTACGTTTTTATTGGACTTATAGGTTTTCTGCTCTAATCTCCGCATATTCAATCATCATCCCGATGTCTGGTACGTTATTGTTCTTAATTTTAGCTTTATTTTCTCTTTATTTTGTACTTTCAGCTTCCAATCACATGTTCTTTTATTTTTTGCCAAATATTCCCAATTTTTAGTCATCTTTACTGCTGTTCTTATAATTATTGTACCTAAAAATATTTTATGTGCATTTTAATTCTTATTTCATGTTTTACGTTATGTTTGCCCTAAGATTAAGTTGTAATATTGATATTCTTACAAAATATGATTGTTGTGATATAAATTGTCTAATTTAGTAAAAGCTGATGGGTGTGATATGCATGTAGTCTCATTTCATGCCTTACAGCAAGTGTGTTTTTGTTTTCCAAAATATGTGATATTGTTTTCCAGAATACTTGATATTGTTTATGGGGATATGTAACATTGTTCAGTCACCAGTGTGATATTGTTTTCCTTACACCATGTGCGATATTGTTTTACAGAATATGTGATATTGTTTTCCTGAATTTGTGATATTGTTTAGTGGGATATGTAACATTGTTCACACACCTGTGTGATATTGATTTCCTTCATATCTCTTAAATTTTTCTTGTTTGTTTACATTGTACTTTTGTTGCTATTTCTTGCCAGATCCTACGAGTATTGTAACCTCTTCTTCCCCTAACGATATTTATGATTCTGCAATTATCTCTAACCATAGTAACGATATTCTTGAGTCTTCAATTACTTCTACTGTACATATTGAACCACCTGATGGACCTAGCTCTACTCCACATATTGAACAACATTCTGTTCCTTCTCGTGTGCATCAACTTCTTTTGGACTCCACACCTGGTGGTAGTGAATTGTGGATAAGGAAAGTTGCACTTGAGTTTAAACCTCATATTGGACAGTTTTTTGGGACCTTGGAAGAAGCTATTAGTTTTTATGGTGTGTATGCAGAAGCATGTGGTTTTGAACCTAGGAAGTCTTCCCAAAAAAGGTCTGTTTTTGGTGATGTGCAGTATAAATTTGTTGTTTGTAACCGTGAAGGTTTTAGAGATCATAAGAGGAAGGCTATTGTTTTACATAGTGGAGAGGAGCAGGACACTCCAAAGCCATTTGATATTAGAAACACTAAACTAACTAGGATTGGTTGTACTGCTATGATTGAGTTTCGTTATAATGGGAATGGGGATGTTGTTTTCCAATTTCGTGAGTGGCATAATCACCGTCTTTGTTCACTTAGAATTCAACAATTTAAAAAAAAACACAGGCACCTCCATCTTTACCATAAAAGACAATTATTGATCATTCAAGGGTTAATCAAGGCCCAACAACGACATTTAGAAATGTCAAGGAATATGTAGATGGCTATGAGAATGTTGGAGCTCAACTGGTTGATTTTAAGAATTTTGGAAGGAATATCAAATGTTTCATAGGATATCGGGATGCTCAACTATTGTTAACCATTTCGAGGATAAACGTGATACCAATGAAGGTTTTTACTTTGCTTATGAGGTGGATTCTGGGAAATGTTTGGTTCGTGCATTTTGGTGTGATGCAGAGTCTCGTAGAAACTACGCTTTGTTTGGAGATTACATCACTTATGATCCAACTTATAGTACGAATAGTTATTATATGGTTTTTACTCCTTTTACTGGTGTAGACCACCACAAAAGGCCAGTTACTTTTGCTGCTGCATTGTTATTTCATGAGGATGAAGACTCATTCAAGTGGGTCTTCGAAAAGTTCCTAGATGCTATGGGTTAGCGAGAGCCACACTGTATAATAACTGATCAATGTGCTGGAATAAAGAAGGGTTTGCGTGCTGTTTTCAAACATGCTAGGCGTAGATATTGCATGTGGCATATCATGCAAAAGCTCAGTGATAAGGTTGGGCCTGCAATATCGAAAGAGACTGATTTTGTCAGTCGTTTGAATGCTATTGTTTGGGATGCTGAGTTAAAACCTCTGGAATTTGAAGAAAAGTGGTCTCAGTTGGTTAATGACCATAATCTTGAAGGTAATTCCTGGTTGTCAACCATGTTTTGAAAAAGGAGAAAATGGATTCCAGCTTATTTTCATGATATTCCTATGGGTTTTCTATTAAGAACAACTCAACGATCTGAGAGCCAGAATAATTTTTTTAAGCGTTTTGAAAATGCACATGGTACACTTGTTGAATTCTGGATGCGGTTTCAAAGCGCCATTGATGTACAGCGCCATACTCAAAAGCAACTTGATAGAGATGATGATTGTACTCTTCCAAAATTATCAACTTCTCTTAAGTTGGAAGCTCATGCTTCCAAGCTTTATACACATTCTGCTTTCGCATATTTTCAACTAGAAGCTACTGCTTCTATTTTTTCCCTTAGTGTTGGTGGTTTCACACCACCTGCCAATGGTATAGAGGTAATTGGTATAGCTGATTCTAGAACGCAGAAGACCTATCGAGTCGTCTACAATTCTATAACCAATGATGCTGAATGTTCTTGCAATTTGTTCAACAGAAAGGTTATTATTTGGAGACACATTATCTGGGTTTACTCTGGGACACAAGTACACACTTTGCCTAATAAGTACATCCTTATGCGATGGATCAATAATGCACATAAGATCCCTCTTTATGGTTTACATGGCGAGTTAATGGAAGACTTTGATGCCACAAATTTAAGAAAGCTGGAGATGTGCAAGTTATGGTCAGAGTTCTATGCAACTATCAGCGTGCTGAAGAATGTGCCTACCAATGACATCACTAATCTTGTTGACACACTGAAGCAATTTAGGGTCAAACTCAATCCGCAATCAGAGTCAATGACCAAAGAGCAGGAGTTGGAGATGCTTCTTGGATGCAGTTCCCCAACTGAGGTGAGGATTTGACCACCTCGTCAGACTAAGAACATGGGTAGTGGGAAGAGAATGATCTCCAAAAAGCAACAATGCATAGCCAAAGTGGAGAAGCCTAAAAGGCTTTGCCGTAATTGCAAACAAATGGCTCACCATGATAAGCGTAACTATCCTAATGCTTTTGTACCTGATGCCGACAATATGGTATGATCACCATGACAAGTCTGTGTATGAAACTTTATATATAGTCACGAGTCAAAAACAATATTACACGTTATTATTTATAATATCACATCTTATACTAAACAGTATCACTATTTCAGGATAACAAAATGTGATATTGTTTGTAATGGTCACGAGACAGAAATAATATCACACGTTATCATAAATAATATCACTGCTTATATAAAACAATATCACTATTTTCACCTTATTTTTATATTTTCCTGGGGAGTTTTAGAAACAATACCACACATTATTAGAAATAATATCACACCTTATACTAAGCAGTATCACTATTTCAGTATAACAAAATGTGATATTGTTTATTATGGCAGCGAGCCACAAACAATATCATACGTTATTATGAATAATATCACTCCTTATATAAAACAATATCACTGTTTCACCTTATTTTTGTACTTTTCAGGGGAGTTCAGATGAGGATGATGCTGATGATGGTTGATCGGTCGAAGGATTTTTTGTTGATGGCGCTCATTAATTATAGCAGCGTCAAATAGACGACATACTTTATCATTAGTATATTATATACACCACAAACTTCATTATTAGAGTATAGATTATACGTTCTTTTATATAGAATATACTCGGGTATAATATTGGATCATTTTATTCGTCTCAGTTGTCTTATTTTTTGTATTTTTTGTGATACTGAGAAACAATATCACACGTTATATTTAAAAATTTCACATCTTACTCTAAACAGTATCATTACTTCAGAAGTACTTTACATGCTTCTAGTTTTAAAAACTTCACATCTTATTTTTTGTGTGTTGTCAAAATACATCACACCCAGTGTATAAAAATATCACAAACATCAAATTAAAATATCGCAGTTCATAATAAACAATATCACAATTTTTAAAACCATCATTATTGTTATTTGTGTTTATTATGCTTCTGCTGTTTTTGTAAAACAATATTAACCTCTGTACATAACAATATCACAACATTCTAAAAACAATATCAAAGTAAGATTTAAAAATCCATATCCCCTGTTTTTGAGATTCAATACCACATAGAAGTATGATATTTGTTAGTAAAATGTGTGATATTATTTAGTAAACTATGTGATATTGTTTAGCAAACTGTGTGATATTGTTTTGCTGCATCTGTTTGTATTATTGAGAAGCAATATCACAACAATTATAGGACAATATCACACGACACTTGAAAGAATATCACACTTTACCAAGAGTTACATCAAATCCAAAAGAGCCATCACTACTTCTTCACCATTATAAAAAGTTTACCATTAGATTCCTTGTCCTACTAACATTACATCCATTTAGTTTTAATTACAACTTTGTGCTAACAAATCTAGTAGTCTTAATTCCTTCCTCTATCTCTACTTCGGTTCTTAGGATTTGCAACGGTCTTTACCCTACCTCGTTTGTATGTTATTGTGGGCTCCTTTGTACCATCTTCACCATCTCTTCTGGAATAAGCTCCTCTGTAAAGCAAATACATAACAACGGTCAGTTATTATTTCTGGACACCTTTTTTTTGTACAACAATAATTATAGCCAGTCCTAATTTCTTTCTATCTTTTTGCATAAAAAACTGTAAATGCTTTGGTTTTTACCTTTTCCTAGGAGATTGCCGAAGAATTGGCAATTCTGTGTTAATAATCGGTATCATAGTACAATCCTTCTTTGCTGTTTCCGGAACATCTTATTCATTTGCCTCTTGGTCAACAACATCAGCCTTCTCTTTTGTCTGAACTTCTACCTTTGGTACTTCCTCCTTCTCAACAGTTTTCTCCTTTCCCTTCACATTTTCGTTGTTCTTCCTCTTTTGCTTTGATGTCTTCCAAAGTTCCTCCTTTCCAACTGAAAATTATTTTACCTTTCGATCAAAGGTGTCCTCTTCTCATTTATGTCAGCTAAAAGCAATGCTGCTGCCATTTCTTACCAGTAGTATCGCCTATACACTTTCTGGTTTAAGTCGGCTTCAAACATCTCTCCCTCATACCGAATCATGTGCATCATTAAGAAGTTTCGAGACTCAGTATTGTTCATCTCTGTCTTTTGCCAAGGGAAGTTGATGTTGACAGTATCAAACATTATTATATCATCCGCTCTTTCAACATTCTTCTTTGCTAGGTAGTCACTCATGTGCTCAGCCTACAATATTTAGCTTAACCATTACTGATAATTTCACAAACACTCAAATCCATTATTTCAATGTTAATATACACCAATAATTTAAAGAAATATCAATAAATCTTACCACAAAATCTGCAACTTTGTATATTTGTGTTTGCTCCCAGTTGACGTACTCTGTGTTGTCCAGCACTTCCACTATCTCGATTTTGAAATTTATACAAACACAGAAATAATGTTCTATCCATACCATTGGAATAAAAACCATATCTGCTTCCAGGTTACAGGGAACTGTGTTTCTTCTAATGAATTCGTCCCATTCTATGAACATATTTTCTTTAATCAATTCCATGTCTCCAGTTCCTTCGGTTTTTATTTCCTGTTGTGTATATATATATGTTAAAAGTCCTATTTTGTTTTAAAGAGTTATTACATTTAATCAAACTAAATCGACAGCTTACCATGTGTCAAATCCCAAACAACATTAAACTTGTTTCACATTTTTCTGTGTGCTCAATGTGGTTCAGAATTAGCGACCAACATTCAATCACATTTCTACTGACATGCACATTTGGAAGCAACGACAATATATCGTTTCTGACAAGATATTGATCATTACTGAAGCTGGCAACCACCTCACTGCTCCAAACATTTAACACAAAACAAGTTAAAATAGTGCAAACAATATCCCACTACTCTAAAAAAAATATCACACCATTAAAGAAACAGTATCACAAAAAATAGCAGTACTGATATATTCATAGATTTTAAAAACCATACTCTAATGGGAAAATGGGGTCGTCCAATAGGCAGTAGTCAAGCACTTCTTCCCTCATGGTCAACATCTTTGCACACAGTGATTTGTTAGCCTTTATAAACCTTGAGACGACCTCCAACTTAGCATCTGCCACACCACAGTTGTACGTGCTTCCAAGGCCATCTGATTTCCCCCTCCTACCGCATCCTAGTTCCCACGACACTGGCAGAACCATCTTCTACCGTAGCTAGTAAAATATATATTCTTGTTATTGAATACATAATGAGTATATATAATGAAAATAAGTCAGTGCTAAAGAAAATAACCTTTTATTTTTGATACAGGAGTCTGAACATTCTTTTTCCCACGTTTTCCTCTCTTGTTTTTGTTTGCTGTTTTCCTTTTCGTCAGCAATTTAGGTGACAGTGTTCCTTTGATGGCATTAAGGTTTGTAACCTTCCTCAGGACCTCACTCCTACTTTTATTTAAATCACTCAAGACGAGTGTCGCTGCAACCTCCCCTTATATAACTGTGTCTTCTTTTCATTGTTCAGTTCACTTTTAAAATCCAGGTTCAACTCTTTCGTTTGCCAATCAAAGGCCACATTTGTCAACACGTAGTCCTGTACTTTTAGCCTACTTTCATTGCCTTTAGTGTTGAGGTAGTGCCCATAAATAATCCATGTATATGTGTATAATAAATAACTATCAAATTTCAATCTTAGCTACCAAAAGCATTATGTCCTTAGTTCTTATTTTAAATATAGTACTTACAGTTAGATGAGCCAGGCGTACATGCTCCTCATCTTCGAAATTATCATAGTCTCGGTTGTCCAAGTAGAACATTTTCTCCCTCTTGAAGTCAATACAGACGCAAATATAGTGATCTTGATATAGCAAAGGCATGAACACCTACAGAAATATTATAAAGAAAATAACAAGTGTTATTCACAGAATATATAATACAATATCAGAAGTAACGAGTAATAATATCACAGAATATATAATACAATACCACAACTAAAATATTTATCTGATTTAAGGAACAATATCAATACTTACTTATGACAATATCACATAATATACTTAACAATATCACAACTAAAAGTATTTTAAAATTCATTCCATATCTGAATTCAAATTTAGTGGCTGTTTATACTGAGTTGACCACATATCCCATGTTCTACATACGTCTTCCTTAAGTCTTGTCAATTCATCAACATCTTCTTCATCTACAAGTAAGATTTTCTCCATAGCACCCTGTTGTTCATAAGAGAACTAATTAGTCTTATTGACACACATTTTTACACTACGTAATTTAAAACACGAGGAACACATGAAGTTTTTATGTTTTCCATACCGAGTGGGAAAGGCCGTAGAAAATCCTTGTCGGTCTGTTGCTGTCCTTTTGTGCCATTTGGAACTGATTGAGCAATATTGCCCATGCCTCAATAACCACTGCTTCTATTTTAGTGTTAGGCAACAAAGACTCAATATCGATTTTTGGTATGGCATGGTAAATACCAAAGTTGCAGACAACCTCTATGTACCATTTTCCAAAAAAATTAGCATATTAGTTTTAATTAATATTATGGAGTAGATTAATTCATGTCTTACATTAAAAAAATAAACTTACGACTTCTTAATTGTATGATTTGTAAGGAAGCAATAATCCATTTCATCCTTCCGATGCTTCAAGAAAATCTCAAATCAATGGTCTTGTCTGAAAATTGAATCTGAGACAAGTTGAGCATCCTTGTCTGGCAAACCATAGTCTAAAGTACACCCCAAATTATGAGGTACCATATCTGATGAGTCAGGTATTTTCTTCATGTTGTCTGTGTGCAATAAATAGTCATTGATACTCCTCGTTCCCGTTGTTTCCAACTGAATACTTGGAACAACCTCCTTCATATGAATCTCCACACTTTTATCATTATTCTTCTCCCCAGCCTCTTTCCCACTGCCTTCTGTGTGGTTTCTTAGTATCCAAGTCCTCATCATTTGGTACATTGTCAACATTTTTTCCAATTTGCTCCTCAACATTTGGTTCGTTGTCAACATTTGTTGTATCGTCAACATCTTTTCTAATTCGCTCCTCAACATTTGGTACTAGCTAGGTCAACATTTGTTGTATCCTCATCCCTGTTTCTAGCCTGCTCATTCATTTCCTAAACCTCTTTTTCAATGCCCTCATTTGGTGTATCAGTGTTAACCTTCTCAATAGTCTTGGTTCCTCCTAAACCAACATTGAATACACCTTCCTCAAGCTGGGTCAACACATCTGTCTCCTCATTTATTTTTTCATTCTCTTTTTCAATGCCTTTTTCATTAAGTGTATCACGATTCAGCTCTTCATTGAATTCCTCCGCAACAACACTTCTTATTCCTACACCAATATTGGATATTACATCGTTCAAATTTGAATTCATGTCATTATCCAACCCATCATCTTGGTCTTTATTATCACCACTGTCCATGTTACTAACATCATTAATATCATCATCTTGCTGTTTGTCATTGCATCCCAACTCATCATCACTGTTCTGAAGATCTTTATCCGTACATCCACCATATTTTTTATGCAATTCTTTGTATTGCACTTTCAACATTTCAGTCCAAACATTAACTGATGGTAGCCCTTGTTTTGTTTTCTCCATTTCATATGACCTCACTATTAACATGTCCATTAAGTTATGATATCCAAGGTCTTTCATGAAAGGCAGCGTTTGAGTCTCTATTGTACTGTTTTCAGGGGTCTCAACCTCTTCTTCTTCAGCAGCAGCATGTTCTTTAGGATCAACATCTTCACCACCATCTACCTTGACACCAGATTGTGTAGATGTAGTTGATTCATCCATTGAATTTTTCGCTTTCATAGTGATAAGCTTTCCCATGTTATATACGTACCTACCAATGAACAATTCATTGTCCCTCTTCATACGTAGATAAATTTTATGAGCACTCTGCAAAATTAAAAAATAAATATATTAAACACTAAGATAGACTCTTTGATATGTGAGAATAAGGACATGTAAAACAATAATTAGGTTATTCAATATCAATATCATAACAATATCACAGCATACTGAAAACAATATAACACAAGTGCAGAAACAATATCACAACAATCTTTTAATCAATATCACAACAACCTTTTATTCAATATCATTGCTTTTATAAACTATATCACAATTATCAAATAACAATATCACATAATATATTAAACAATATCATAGCTAAAATAATTATCAGATAGCAAATGATTTTATTAGTGCTTACATCCATTGCCCTTGCTCTAATCTGTTTATCAGTTTCGACACCACTAGGCAACTTCACCATCATATACCCCTCTTTTGTTTCCAATTCAGCGTTAGCGTCAACATTATGATCAAACGCCTGCAAAAGTATTATCTCTGGCCCTTCTGAAGAATATGGGGTTTTTTAGGGATTTGTTTTTGCTGGAAGATGGGGTACTGAATCTTTGATATTGGAGCATTCCCCAAAGATCCAGTTTTTTTCTCATCATCCCTCTTTTTGACAATTTTTTATCGTCCCAATGTTGGATGAGTGGTAAAGTGTGTGCCAAAATATCGCCCTTAAAATCAAACCTATGCATATATGCTAGCATAGGAACTATTATGCATCCGCTAACAGCCGACTTTGCCCCTTCTTTGAACACCTTAATACTCTTAACCATTTCGTCATACACGTATTAACACCAATCAAATTGCCTTATTCTTGTCACATGCTCAACAACCTTTACTAGTTTCAAGTCCAGCGATGTATTTGAAGACAGTGCTAGGAAATTAGCCATGCTGTAAATTACGAACATTCTTTGAAATTCATCTCCAGCATCATTACATTCCATCAATCTGTCATGCCCATCCTTGACCATAATTGGAGCGGAAGTACTCTTCAAATTAAACTTTGTCCTCCATGCATTTTTCAGCTTAGTGTCTGTCACAGCAATGGTGTTTCCCATGTGAGCAACGTCCACTTTACCACCTTCTCGAGGAAGTTAAAATATGTCATGCACATCGTCTTTTGTCAACAGAAAATCAAACTATTTTGTTTTGAACATGTTGCAAGTTTAGTTAAATGCCTTCAGAAGCAACTTTAGAATTCCACGTGGAATTTTTGTTAGTTTCAACTCTAACAATCCACCAAACCCAATATCAAAAACAACCTTTTTTTGTTCTTCATTTAAGTTGTTAATCAACTCAACCAACTTTAGTGGCCTACACTTAGTATGAAATAGTTGTCCCTTCTTTTTTTTTGACCTCAGGCTGCTCTACCACTGCATTTTGTATCACCATTTTGTCTTTTTTGCTTTTATTTTATTAGCAGACTTTAATTTCCTTGTTGATGATTGCCCCCCCCCCCCCCCTTTTTTGAGGACAGGCTGCTATACAACGTCATCTTGTGTCACCATTTCGTCGTCTTTACTTTTATTTTTATCAACACCCTTTGACCTCTTGTTTGGTGGTTGTTCAACCTCATCATTTGTTGATGGCCTCTTTCTGCCGAATGTTTTCTCAGGTTTTTCGGAAGCTGTCAATTTCATTCTGCTGAATCAATATCACACTTTATTAGAAATAATTTCACACCTTATTCAAAACAACATCATTATTGTATGTCACTGGTTATAAGTATTTTCAAAGGAGTATACAATTTTGTATTTCTGTTAAACACTATCAATATTACAACTACTGAAAATCCATGAAGATTGAGTACCACTAATATTTAGATTCACTATCAGAGCATACAAATAACAGTATTACAAGTTTTTCTTTATCATAGCCAAGACATATATCAACATTACTCATTGTACTGAACAGAAACCATCAGTTCATGGACCTGATTGTCAAACAAATTCAATTAAGTAATATGAAACTGTAATTGTGCACATTTAACAAAACGTTTAACCCTAATTTTCGCGATTCAAACAATTTGAAATCGTAATTTTCACAGGTACACAATTTTGAACTTTCAATTTCACAATCGAATAGTGTTGAAACGAACAATTAAACAGTTTACTAGATTAAACAGTTTTTAACCAGGTTTAACTCTAAATTTTCACAAATAAACAATGTTGAACTTTCAATATCACAATCGAACAGTGTTGATTCCTAAATTTCGCAATTGAATAGGTTAAAACCTATTCTAGTGGATTAAAACAATACGAAATCCTAATTTTCAAGTTCGAACAATGTCGAACCCTAAATTTCACAATCGAACAATTATGAACCCTAATTTAGGAGATTTAAACAGAAAAAATATGTAATTAACAACTGCAACAGAATAACATGCAATTAACAACTACGAATTTTTATAATTATATGAAAATTATTGGAAATTAACAAAGTTAAGCAATAATTATCATACTTAAACTAACAACTGCATAAATACTCGATTTTAACAATTATTTCACTAAAATTCAAGTATTCGAGAGAATTAAGACAGAAACTGTACCTGATTTCTACTCAAAACGAGATTGTATTGAACAATGATTAGTATTTCTTCGTAAATTGTTAGTGATTCGCCAAAATAATCGAGAGTTTCTGTGTTTTTTTCCAGTTTTTAGAGAGAGAACGTGAATAGTCAAAACAACTGTCGGGCATTTATGAATTTTGAACAAGCGTGCGTCTTGTTTTTTTTACCTTATTTTGGAAGTGATATTGTTTAGTATAGTACGCGATATTGTATTCGTTACTCAATCCTCAAATATTTAGTAGTTCTCACCGGATTCCGATTCTCTCTCTCTCTCTCTCTCTCTCTCTCTATATATATATATATATATATATATATATATATATATATATATATATATATATATGGGTAATTTGATAACTTATACCTTGAATAAGTCACTTTTTTAAATCTTATACCTAAGATAATTTTCTTTAAAATCTTATACCTAAACTAACATTTTCTTCCAAATTTGATACCAAATCTGAAAAAAAGCCTTGAATTGGCAATCTTACCCTTACTAATTAAACATTGTCATCTTTTGCCTCACCTATTAACACACACATCCACGATTGCCACCACTAAAATCCATCAAATTACTAAGGGTAAAATCGTTAATTTAGGGATTTTTTTAAGATTTGGTATCAAGTTTAGAAGAAAATGTTATTTTAGGTATAACATTTTAAAGAAAATTATCTTAGGTATAAGATTTGAAAAAGTGAGTTATTCAAGGTATAAGTTATCAAATTACCATATATATATATATATATATATATATATATATATATATATATATATATATATATATATATATATATATATATATATATATATATATATATATATATATATATATAATTACCTTCTCGAAATCATGACCATCCACCTTTTTCGTTTGAGTGTTCCCAAAATATTTGGTGATTCCAACGTATGTCGATACCCCTCTAACACGACCTGGATGCTCTGATCCCAAAATATTTACGCACTAGTATGAACATATATGTAACATTATAATAAAACAGCTAATATAATAATTAAGTACTTACAAGTTTTTGATTAGTCAATCTATAACCACCTCGAGAGCCATAAAAGACGGTTTTTTTCTTTGAAATGTTCTCCTTACTCATAGCCTTCAAATGAATTTTATCGAGCAATGTAAGCATGATCAAACACTAAATTAAGTTTATTTCTTTAAATATAAGTGGAATTACTAATTAATAAAGTGATCCCAATGTGCATGTCATTACCTTAAACTTGGCGTCTGCCTATACGCGATATCCCACTGTTTTTGTGTGACATACGCATACTTCTTTGGTGGTTCCTTGTTAGTCTCCCCCAGTCACCTTGTTGATCATGTGCTTTCGAGCAACCTTTGCCTTCCATGATCTGAAGGAGCCCCTTGCTTTTTTCGTGGCATACTTCTCATTCTCTTCGGGGGCAACATAAGCTAACTACATGAGTATATTTGGTTAGTTTCAGCTAATAGCACTTGTACTATATTTAGTTTATTTCATAGCCAGCATTTATTATTATATATACATACCCTTATTCTTCTCATTAAACCTTTACTCCTCGCTTCACTCAACCTATCGAAACACTTGAAATGTAGAGGCACCCACTGTCTTACAACGCAACCAATTCAACTGCAAAAAAGCCAGCATATTGACCACATGGCAGCCCCGTTTTGCAATCCCATTGAAGAGCATTAGGTTTTTTTCTATCTATTGTCTCTAGGGAAACCTTATGACGTTGTTGCCCCTTAATGGTATCCAAATTATCCAAATCCTCATATGATTCTTTGCTAGACTCGTGTCCTTCATTTATTTTCCAATTTTCACCCATATCTAAAGCCACATACCAAATATTAAATAAACAGAGGACAAACCAACATTATAGTATTATTACCAACAACGCCATCTCGAATTATCAGAATAACAACACTGCATCAAATTATCAACAACATCGTCTCAAATTATCAAAATAAAGTCAAATTATCACAAAAATAACAACAAGCTTTAAGCATGAAGTCGACATAGCAACAACACCGTCTTAAAAATAACAAAAAGTTTTAAGCTTTAAGCATTATCATAACTAATTAACAAAGTAGAATTTTAGGTGTCGTTTAGATCACAACTAACATAAAATAGGGTTTACAACTAAAAAAGGAAACAAAGACAATAATATGAGAAGACTAAGGAGTAGGGTTTACTTGCTTCTTTATTAAAGACGAGAAGTCGAGGAGTCGAGAATTTTAGAGGAAAACACGGCAGTGGTGGCGAAGGTTATTGCGACGTCGATGGATATGAGGATGTGAATGGCAACGACGATGGCGATGACGGAGGTTTGTGGGTGAGGGGAAGCTCAGTGTTTGAGGGTTTTATGTGGTTGAGTTTATGTGTCTCAAATAATGGACTTGCATGTGTTTGTTGGTTAGAAGATTATATAAAAAAATATTAAACACGGGTTCAAACAAACCATCGGTTTAATATTTTAAATTAAAAACGGATAACTAAAAACCATTTCCAAAAGTATTTAACAACGGATGGAACCGTTTTCATTTTACAACACGAACAACGGTTCCTCTATAACAGTTGTCTTTTCAAAATTCATTTTCTTGAATAAATATACAAATATCAGTGTTTCTTTCCCGTCAGCTGAAAAGTATACAACAACAAATCACATTTCTAGCAACACAAACCAAATTATTATAATCTATTGCATAAACCCAGGCCAATTTGGTAAGTGTATTTAAAAAGAAAAATAAAATAATTACAAGATAAAGTAAATTATATACCCCAATCCAAAATAGGCAATAAAAATTCAATGTCACTGCTGCCGGGAACATTTTTTGGATTTGCCAGTCTCTTCATTAATCCAAATACCTTCATCAAGATCATTTCGTGTATACCTGGTTGGCATGTTAACATTTTCAACCTCCCTATCAATTTGGGATATAACACTGTGATCAAATCCTTTAAATTCGACATCTTCATCATTTGGAATTCGGCGACGGCAAGATAGAACAACTGACCATTTCTTATCCATCGGATCCGTAACATAAACACTTGTTTTGCTCGTGAAGCTAATATGAAAGGATCCTCCTTGTTGCCAACCTTATCAAAATTTACTAATGTGAAGCCTAAATCATCCTTTTTAACACCACTATTGTTGTCAATCCACTTGCACCGAAATAAAGGTATCTCAAAATCCATGTAATCTAAAACAAATATTTTAAGAATAACTCCATAATATTGAATTGTACCCAAAATAGGATTTTTATCCTTTGAACTAGCAAAGTACATTGCCTCAGATTCTAAGAAAACTTCGCTGTTTTGCGTTGTGCTAAACTCATCTTGATCGCGGGTGTAGAAAGTGTACCCATTGATCGCATACCCGCTATAAAAGGTTGCACGAGCATTAGGACCGAAAGCAAGATGTAGTAATCTGGGTGAGTAATCATAATATTGGTTCTAATCATCGTAATAATATCTTTTAACCACTCTTGAAAATGCTTGTTATGCTCATTTGTATACCGCATTTCACTCTTATGTGGCTGTTTTTCCTTAAGGTAACGCTGGTGTTCCATAATGAATGGCTGGACCTCATCGTCGTTTAAAAGAACGTATGTATGAGCTCTCTGCCGCATGTCAAGTAACATCTCTTTATAAACACGACCCCGAACACCTTTTCCTTTCATCTTGTCACAATGATGATTCTTAGGAGCTCCAATTAACTCGTCCAAGGAGAGGTGCGCGTAACAGTATGAAAGAGATCCATCGATAATAGCACGCTCAGCAATACATCCTTCTGGACGATACCTATTAGATGGGTAATCCTTGTAAATTTTCATCAATCTCTCAAATGGATACTGGTATCTCAAATACACTGGGCCGAGATACAAAATCTCTCGGACTAGGTGGACAGTCAAATGAACCATGATAGTAAAAAATGATGGAGGAAAACACATTTCAAACTGACAAAGACTGGTGACGACGAGGTCCTGCAAAGAATTCGCTTCATCATGATCAATGAATTTACTACTTATTGATTGGAAGAAGATGCAAAATCTAGTTATTGGATATCGAACCTTTTTAGTAAGAATAGAACGAATGGCCACGTCTAATATTTGTCGCATAAGTGTATGGCAGTCAAGTGACTTAAATCCAGTAAGTTTTAGGTCTTGCAATGATACAAGGCTTCTAATATTAGACGAATAGCCCTCTGGCACTTTAATTCCATGCAAGTATTCACAAAACTCTATTTTCTCCTTCCTTGAAAGAGTATGAGCTGCTGGTAGCAAAAAAGTCCGATTTCCTTTTTTTTGAGCTGCCAGCTCGGGCCTAATACCCATCTCTATCACATCATCCCTTGTTGCCTTGTTGTCTTTTGTCCTACTCGGAACATTCAAAAGATTATTGATTATATTATCACAAACGTTCTTCTCTATGTGGATAAAATCTAGACAATGTCTTACTGGGAGGTCAAGCAAGTACGGAAATTTGTTAAAAACTACGGATTTTTTCTTATAACCCCGAGAATACAACTTAGATCTTTTCTTCCCATACATTATCTCATTATCTTTTACTTTATCATACACTTCATGCCCATTCAAAATCTTAGGACTCGCACGATGCTCAGCGGACCCATTAAACGCCTTGTGAAGGTTACGATAAGGGTGATCACGGTGTAACCCCCTCCGATTTCCCATGTACACATGCTTGCGAGACTGCTTCAAGTATTCTGATACAATATCCTCTCCACACAATGGGCAAGCCTCTTTCCCATGTACAGTATGTCCAGAAAGATCGCCGTATGCCGGAAAGTCAGTTATTGTACACAACAACATTGCTCTCAGATTGAAAGTTTCCTTTTTATAACAATCAAAGACTTGTATCCCTCTATCCCACAAAATTCTCAAATCATCTAGAAGTGGTTCCAAATACACATCTATGTCATTCCTAGGTTGTCGAGGGCCAGAAATCAACAAGGACAACATCATATACTTCCGTTTCATGAAAACCCATGGGGGTAAATTATAAATGGCCAACACTACTGGCCAAGTACTATGTTGGGTACTCATGTTTCCATGAGGATTCATTCCATCTGTTGAAAGTGCTAGACGCAAGTTCCTTGCTTCATTAGGAAAATCAGGATACTTAGCGTCAAAGTCTTTCCATTGTTGACCATCCGCTGGGTGTCTTAACTTACCATCTCGAATTCTTCCACTAGTATACCGAGTCATCATTCTTGCATATTCTACATTCGAATAAATCCTTATGATTCTTGGTATTATCGGAAAATACAACAACACCTTAGCTGGGATCCCTTCCTTAGTCTTATAACGCCATACAAAGCAGAGCGGACAATTTGATAATTTCTCATAATCTTTGTACTACAATATGCAGTCATTGAGACAAGCATGTATTTTCTAATATTCCATGCCCAATTCTTTTATTATCTTTTTAACCTCATATGTACGACACAGAAGAACGTTACCATCAGGAAGCATGTCACATAACAAAGCTAGAAGATCGGTAAAACTCTTATCACTCCAACCATATCACCCCTTCAAATTATATAACTTCACCACATCGGACAATTTTGTATACTTCATACAACCATTAAATGAACGCATTTCAGATTGACTCAACTTCTCAAATAAGTCATCAGCATTTATATCCCCATCACTGGTAGCTTCAAAAACATCGGATCCATCATTTTCAAGAAACATAAAAACCAAGTAATCTCCATTATCTAAACCAATTTCAGATGAATAATGGTTGTTTACTTCTTTTGCATTAGATTCCCCATTGCCTATATCTAAACTAACTTCTACATCAGATTCATTCTCTGATTCTCCATGAAAAATCTAACGACAATAATCTCGATTGAAACTATTCTTTTCTAAGTGCAGTTTCACTCTGGGAGAGGAAAAAACCTAATATTACCACATTTATTACAAGGGCACGGGATTGGTGAGGAGCCTTTACAATTTTGACGAACAAAATTGTAAAATTCAACTATTCCATCATCATAAACTGGATCACCTTTTTTTACCATCAATCATCCAAGTTCGCGCCATATATAAACTAATTCAAATGAAAGCCAGACTATGAAAATGAGATCACCTTTTATAAGCTATGAGAAATAACGATGGCGACGGCGATGACGACGGCAGCGGCGGTGACAAGAATAATGAGAACTTGATGCTTTTGTTATGATACACTTTATGAGTAAATGTATATAAGTGATTCTAATGGAACGCCCTATTTAACTAAAGAAATCTAAAACAGTTGTAAAAAACCGTTGTTAATTGTACTTATTCAACAACAGTCCAGGATAAACCGTTTGACATTTATTTTTAATATTTATTTTTTGGCAAAACAATCAATTTTTTTAATATTGTTTATGATAATAATATCAGATTAGTTATTTTAAAATGTTTATAAATCTATCTATCTATCTATATATCTATATCTATATATCTATATTCTATATAAAAGTATAATAGAGGAACCACTATGCACGTGTCAATACCACGTTCACTAAATAATTTAGTTTTCCCGCCCAACTTCACAAATTGTAAATCCAATATTTTTTTTTCATTATTTCTGGAAATTATTTATATATATTATTTATATATACCCGTGCAACTTTGCACGGGTTCTAAAAAGCTAGTTCTCTAATAATTAGTTAAATGTTTACATTAAATTTATTTATTTTTAATGCAAATTATATCTTTATTATTGTTTCATACTTAATTGGCGTGTTAATTATTTAATTTAAATATTAAGCCTTTGCATATGTATAATAAGAACTACTCCTTATTTAAAAGTGTATATCGCACGCACTAATTTAAACAAGCAATAAGAGATCATGCATTTTTATTATTGAAACATTAAAAACATAACATAAAATAAGAAAAAAAATGCAATAAATATTACAAAACAAAAGAAAATAAAAAACCAATATAAAAAAAATGCCCAAGAAGAAACGACATGCATGCAAGTTACTTAAAATCCCTAACAGGAATTTCACTCGGGGGTGGGTAATCAGGGTAAACCTGATCATAAATCAACTTTACTATATCAACATCACAACGGTGATCAAAATGAGGCACCTCTTCGTTCTCCCAGGATTCCGGTACAGTAGTAAAATTGTGCGGGTAATCCTTTCTCAGCATATGACAGTCCTCAGCAACAACAATCCATAAGTATGGCCCACGATAAACATAACGATCAGGATCATCGTTATAGTACTCATGTTTCCCCGATTGATGATCTTGATACCTGTCTATGTGAGTATCAAAAATAATATTTATAAAACCAAACTACTACTAGCAAGCGGTAGTAAGGGTCGATCCGCAGGGAGGTAGGGAGATAATAGTTGCTTTCAATTTTAGTCTAATGGACACTGTGTGTGTGTGGGGGGGGTTGATATGAATTAATTCTAAAACTAATGACATAAACAAATAAAAGTAATAAGGGATGTAAACGATAATAAAAGAAATGCTAAGACGGTCGGTTTACTATAGCTGCGATGGCACATAATCCTAGGTAACTTCGAAATACGGTCGCGAATGATGGGTAAAACAAGTCCTCTCGGTCCAAGTTAACTAGTAGCTACCTCTCGGCCTATGCTACTAATCCCTAAGTCTCATTAATACTAACTCTCGTTCTTGATTAATGATTCCTAATGCAAACTAAATCACGTTATCTCTCGATCTTAGCAATTTAGTCGTTTTAATTCGTTAATTATTGTCCATTCCTATCTCTCGATCTATGGGATGGTTAAGTTTGAGCATCTATCAAGTCTCCTCTCGGTCTCCTTGAATGATAAAGCACTTAACGAAACAAACAAAGCAAAACCAGACGCGTAACCAGTCGATCGACCAGGGGTACTAGTCGATCGACCATACCGTGAATCGAAATCGCCTATAATTTATGCCATCTACGCTATAGCTCCCCTGCATCTTAGCAAAGGGTATTTAGCTAGACATAATGGAATTAATAACGAAAACTAATTTGATAATAAGCATAGAGAATTGCATAATTGAAATATTGAATGAATAAACTCGTAGAAAAACTATAACTAGGGCTTTGGGATTCTATCTAGCAAGAATTAATATTACGAAACGATTAAAACAATACTGAAATTAAAGATTAGAATTACCGATGCAATGGAACAAGATGAATCCGAAAGCAAATAAGGTACGAACGTTAATTGAGGATTCTAAACTACGAATAATGAATGTATGATAGGAACTGAATTAAACTACGCTAATCAATGATGAATAATGAATAGGAAAGGAGTTACGTTATATAGGAATGTCACGTAAAACCCTTATTCCTAAACCTAATTACAATGGGCTTTCTCGTCTTTTAATTTGCGCGTCAGCTCGTGGGATGGTCGATCGACCACTGAGGCCAGTCGATCGACTGAATCTTGCTGAACAGTAGCTTCTGTTAGTCGTGCTCTGGTCGATCGACCATGTAGGTCAGTCGATCGACCAAGGGTGCCGTACAGTAATGCATTCTGACGAATTCTGCAGCGCGCAATGATCTTAAAAGAGCTGTCATTTCTTCGTTACTTGGTCAAATCAGGCGTTCTACGCGGCTTCGGAAAGCTAAGGGGATAGGTTTTCTCCTCCAATTGGAATCACTCGATTATTGGCTCTAGAACCTGAGATATTGCCATCTGAAGCAGGCTTCAATATCGTGCAGTGCTTCTTTGCTTGTTAAACTCGTACGCACCCATGCTTTTGCTATCTTTAGGCCTTGAAACGCGCACCAAGCTCATTCCTCGAGTCACTACTTCATGTCAGGTCCTATGATAAATACTCGGGGACGGATTCGGCTCATTTCCCGCTGGATTCTTCACATTTCTGCAATTCTTTACAAAAACACGAAAGTAGACGGAAATAGGGAAAATAGTTGCATAAACTACATAATTGAGCTCTGAAATGCGTGTAAAATAGGGTGTAAAATATCATATAAATGACACGCATCAAACTTCCCCAAACCAAACCCTTGCTTGTCCCCAAGCAAGAACTAGACTCGATCCTAAAACCTAATGGAACGAGTTCAATCTCAGAGCGAAATGCAAACCGAATAGCCTAAACCAATTTAATGCAACAACTAGCAATCAATTAGCAATATGAATCATGCAAACGAGTTATGTAGTCATCAAAAACTGCTGAACCGTCAACTATATAGAATTATCATTTTGGACTCTCACGGGTCGCTCATATCACTCAATGAATACGGGTGAGTATATGTAAAAGATAGAAAGAAGTAAACGTAAAGACTCTCACCTAACTACGACCTATAAGAACATGCCTGCAATCTAATATGAAAATGATCTCTACAACCATACATATGCATTCCAACAAAACAAATGACCATGACACATGCCGAGGTAAATATGGATATGTGAGGCTATGGGTAAGAAGGGCAAAGATAAATTCGGATATGAGGAGTTAAAGCCAAGCTAGTAACAACTAAACCAAATTATAACAACATCCACTTCCTTACTCAAAATTAAATCGATGAAACGGTGCTATAACTAGCACAAATCTCACAACCTCCAATAATGACTCAACTTCCCAATAATTAGAAATAATACATGGGAGTACAAAATCACCAACTCATAACAATTGCAACATGTGATTTTTTCGAAATTTCTTTTTCTTTGCAGTACTCAGTCGATCGACCAATGTAGTCGGTCGATAGACTGAATTTTTTTCGCTTTTCGTATTCTGGCTTTTTCTTTTCTTTTCTTTTCAAACCTTTTTCTTTCCTTCCCTTTCACCATTTCACCAACATCTCAATAAAGAGTAAAATAACCAAACCGCAATAAACACATTCCCAAAAACTAAGTCTACTAGCTTGACAAAGGCAGGCTAAATATAGGATGTAGTTAAGGGACAAAAGGCTAAATTTGGCTATGAGGGGTTTATGGGTAAGAATGGAATAAAGGGGACCTCTACCACATGTGTCAACAAACCACAGACCGAATGCACACAGGTATTAAGCAGATTAAGTTCATATTTACACAAATTGATATAGCACGTCTCATAAGGAGTGACTACTCACATTCCTAGATAAACCGGTCATAGATGACACCAGTTATAAGCTCTAAACCTCAGAAATATAAGTAATTTGCCATAAATCCAAGTCAAGTCTAAAGTTCAGCGAATAATTTAACAAAAACTCGTAGATATGCATATATGATTCTACTAATAACAAGTCAATTAGCAAGGCTTAGGCATAACCAGATGCAAATGCAATGTCATCATTGAAATACTACTGTTCCGACTCGACCTATATGCTAAAATAAACATGCAATTTTTTTGAATTTTTCAATTTTTTTTTTGAATTTTGTATATATATAGAAAATTAAATAAACAATGCACACTGAAATAAACGTGAAACAGAAATGCAATAAAACATGTGAATGCAATGCAAAACTCTTCCCCAAACCAAATAACACAATGTCCCCATTGTGCAAAATCATGTAGTGAAATAAAAGGACGGGAATTTGCGTTATTATAACTAAATAAGACATGAAATTAAACTCGGAAACTCACAAGACTTTAAGCGCAGCAAAAGGAAACCTCCCCAAACCAGCGTGAGCTAGGAGGTTTTAGTAGCCAGCAGTGCTACCGTAAAGTACCTGAAAAGACAGAAAATACCGCGCATTATCCGAGAAAACAAAATTAAAACGGTAATTATGTGCAAAGAATTAATTACAAGAACGAGGTATAGCAGCTACAGTGGTCGATCGACCACTCTATCCAGTTGATCGACCAAGTTACCTGGAACAGTAGCCTCTGTGCTGCGAAGGTCAGTCGATCGACCACTCTACCCAGTCGATCGACCAAAATACCTGACGTGAACAGTTTCTGTTCACGAATTAACTCAATAAATTGAGTTAATAAGGTCTTAATACCTGCGAGTGCACATAATAACGCGCCCAAATTGCGCTGAACCCAAAGGTAATAGTCTATAGTCTATGAAATCCTAAGCAAACCGATTAAAATGCGAAGTCTCGCGCACACTAAAAATGATAAATAGTCTAAAAGCAATAAAATAGTCTTTAAAAGGTCTAAGAAACGCATAGATCAACGGAAACTGCGGAAAATCTCCGAGCAAGGTTTCTGTCTACATGATGTAGCTTCCGCAGTGCTCATCTCAGAAGCTGGACTCCACTCTACTCCGACTGGGATACTCAATTGATCATCTCTAGCATCTTCCCAAGCATGACCATCATCTTCTAGCTCGTCACTCTCAAGATCTGACTCCGAAATTTTGACTGGCTCCTTCTTCTTGGGCTCCTCATCTGGCTCCTCGTCAGTTGCATAGCTCAGACATCCCAAACCGCCTCTCTGAATAATGGGCTCCTTCACTGCTGGAGCGATCAGCGGTTCTTTCTTCCCCAAACCGGTTCCTGCAACATCTAAAACAAGATAATCGTCCTCCATATTGCTCCCAATCTGGGGCGGAGGTGTCATAACAGGAATAGGTACAGGTAAGGAAGTAGGAATCTCAACATAAGATTTCTTTTCAGAAATCACATTGCAAGTAACGGGGCACATAAGATCTCTCTTTTTATGAGACTGGACAAACAATATGGAGTGCTTTCCTACCTTAAATCTCAAAGTTCTTTCCCCTACATCAATTATTGCACCAGCAGTGTGCAGAAACGGTCTTCCCAAAATAATTAGGGTGTTGACATCTTCAGGAATATTCAAAACAACAAAGTCAACAGGAAAAAAGAACTTTTCAATTTGAACAGGCACATTCTCTAAGACCCCTACTGGCTGAACTGCAGAACGGTCAGCCATTTGTACAGTCATGTCAGTAATGGCAAATCTAGTCAAACCCAATTTCATAGCTAGACTCAAAGGCATAACACTCACACTTGCCCCTAAATCACATAATGCCTTCTCAATTGAGAAGGTACCAATACTACAGGGGACAGAGAAACTACCTGGGTCAGACAGTTTACGATCAGCAGTGTGAGTTAAATATGAACTAGACTCCTTAGTTAAATGGACAGACTTGACAACATTCAAGGACCTTTTCTTAGCTAGCAACTGTCTCACAAACTTCATATATGCAGGTATTTGATTAACTAGCTCTAAGAAAGGTACTTGCACATTAAGACTACGCACTAAATCTTTGAATTTATCGAATGTTACCTCATCTTTGGTTGGCACTAGTCTCTCTGGATAAGGGGCTGTCAGTAGTAGCTTTGCCCTCTCTTCTAGGTCTCTCATACCGGCATCAGTGGACTTAGGCTGAAAATCCACTACTTTGTCCTTGTTGTAGCTCGAACCTTCTTGGACCGTCTCTTAAATGAACCATTAACCGTCGTGGGGTCATACCTTGGAACCGGAATGGACCCATCAGCATCCGGATCTTGCCTCGATAATTTCAGAACCGTCGTACCCCGAAACAAGAAGTCTCTCAAGTTATCTGGCATTGGAGGACGGATTGGTTCGACATCAGGTGCTTCCTCAGTCGATCGACCAGTGTGGTCGGTCGATCGACTACTCTTTTTTTTCCAGAATGGTCAGAGGGATCAGAAAGTGTCGCTGAAAAATTAAGGGTGGTCGATCGACTGGGTGATGCGGTCGATCGACCGTGATTACTGCTGATCGTCTTTTTCTCACTTTTTTTCTTCTTCCCTTTTTCAGCAGCTTTCTCGGTTCCATCAAGAGTAGCCCCGCTCCTCAGCGTCATTGTTTGTACGGTCTCAATTCGCTGATTCAGAGAGTGAAATTGACTCGGTATCTCAGCTACACTCTTATCTAATGTAGCAAATTGAGATTTCAGCTCCGTGATTGAGACCTCATTTGTCGCATTACTTTTCTGTACCTCCACCATAAGCAGCTGCGCTAGACTTGTCAACTCTGCAACGTCATTATTCGACTCTTGCTGTGACGGAGTAAATGGTGGTGGGGCTACATAAGGAGGCACATATGGTTGATGCGGTGAAGTAGGAGCGTAATTAAACGTATTGTCGAGCTTAAATTGATGAAAAGCAAACATCTTCACCCTAGGGCTCCTGCATGTATCAGCTATGTGTCCCATTCCGCCGCATCTCGCACAAAAATCCACCTGATTCTTCTGAGAATGGAACATGGGTGGACTCTTCTGAAGTACTGTAGATAGGACTTGTAGGACCTAACAACACAACACTAGAGAAGATGGTAAGAACTGCCTCAAGGTACTCAGTCTTCCCTTGAGGCGAAACACAGACTAAAAAAAAAAACAACTAAAACTAGCGCTGCCTCCCCGGCAACGACGCCAAAATTTGATACCTTTCGATGTGAGTATGAAAAATAATATTTATAAAACCAAACTACTACTAGCAAGCGGTAGTAAGGGTCGATCCGCAGGAAGGTAGAGAGATAATAGTTGCTTTCAATTTTAGTCTAATGGTCACTGTGGGGGGGGGGGGGGGGGGGGGGGGGAGGGGTTTGATATGAATTAATTCTAAAACTAAAGACATAAACAAATAAAAGTAATAAGGGATGTAAACGATAATAAAAGAAATTCTAAGACGGTCGGTTTACTATAGCTGCAATGGCGCATAATCCTAGGTAACTTCGAAATACGGTCGCGAAGGATGGGTAAAACAAGTCCTCTCGGTCCAAGTTAACTAGTATCTACCTCTCGGCCTATGCTACTAATCCCTAAGTCTTATTAATACTAACTCTCGTTCTTGATTAATGATTCCTAATGCAAACTAAATCACGTTATCTCTCGATCTTAGCAATTTAGTCGTTTTAATTCGTTAATTATTGTCCATTCCTATCTCTCGATCTACGGGATGGTTAATTTTGAGCATCTATCAAGTCTCCTCTCGGTCTCATTGAAAGATAAAGCACTTAACGAAACAAACAAAGCAAAACCAGACGGGTAACTAGTCGATCGACCAGGGGTAATAGTCGATCGACCATACCGTGAATCGAAATCGCCTATAATTTATGCCATCTACGCTATAGCTCCCCTACATCTTAGCAAAGGGTATTTAGCTAGACATAATGGAAATAATAACGAAAACTAATTTGATAATAAGCATAGAGAATTGCATAATTGAAATATTGAATGAATAAACTCGCAGAAAAACTATAACTAGTGCTTTGGGATTCTATCTAGCAAGAATTAATATTACGAAACGATTAAAACAGTACTGAAATTAAAGATTAGAATTACCGATGCAATGGAACAAGATCAATCCGAAAGAAAATAAGGTACGAACGTTAATGAGGATTCTAAACTACGAATAATGAATGTATGATAGGAACTGAATTAAACTACGCTAATCAATGATGAATAATGAATAGGAAAGGAGTTACGTTATATAGGAATGTGACGTAAAACCCTTATTCCTAAACTTAATTACAATGGGCTTCCTCGTCTTTTAATTTACGCGTCAGCTCGTGGGATGGTCGATCGACCACTGAGGCTAGTCGATCGACTGACTCTTGATGAACAGTAGCTTCTGTTAGTCGTGCTCTGGTCGATCGACCAAGGGTGCTGTAGAGTAATGCATTCTGACGAATTCTGCAGCGCGCAACGATTTTAAAAGATCTGCCATTTCTTCGTTACTTGGTCAAATCAGGCGTTCTACGCGGCGTTGGAAATTTAAGAGGATAGGCTTTCACCTCCAGTTGGAATCACTCGATTATCGGCTATAGAACTCGAGATATTGCCATCTAAACCAGGCTGCAATATAGTGAAGTGCTTCTTTGCTTGTTAAACTCATACGCACCCATGCTTTTGCTATCTTTAGGCCTTGAAACGCGCATCAAGCTCATTCCTCGAGTCACTACTTCATGTCAGGTCCTATGATAAATACTCGGGGACGGATTCGGCTCATTTCCCGCTGGATTCTTCACATTTCGGCAATTCTATACAAAAACACGAAAGTAGACGGAAATAGGGAAAATAGTAGCATAAACTACATAATTGAGCTCTGAAATGCGTTTAAAATAGGGTGTAAAACATCATATAAATGACACGCATCAGATCTCGTGACGCATACCTTGCAGCAAGTTTTTTCGTTTGTCAAAATCGTCTTGACCACACCCTGGAAACTCGATAAGGGCATACCCATGAAAACCACCATCTTTTGTCCATGCTGGGTTGACTTTTTTGACATTTGTATAGCTATTATTACGGAGCGTGTCCCTTAACTAAGTAAGACTCTTATAAAACGGTTTACCCATGTCATCATATTTGACGGGAAGATTATGTATTATGCAAGTAATTGGATTGATATAACGGGTAACCGAGAATTGAGTAGTGGACGACGACATAATTATTTCTTATGTGAAGTATGTTGTATGCTATTTGTGGTAAATATAGAACAATGGATAGATGTTTTAATTAAATAGTCCATATATGTTAGGCTATTTATGGAGTAGTATATAAGGATATACTCCGTAATTAATTAAGTGCAATTTCTTCCATAAGTTACATTCAAACAACAAATAAATGCAACGTTGAATACACTGCATGGCGTGCAGTAATTATGCAGCGTTGAAAACGTAAAAACGTTCAAACGACCAATAAGTGAAATGTTGATTCAAACCAAAACATAATGAACGGTCCATAGGCATGTATAAAGTTGTCAAATCATACATAAGTGAAAAAATAAGACAACGGTTTCTCAAAAACTGTTCTCCTTTGCTAAAACTTTCGTAGCTGAAACCGTTATCAAATATTTTAAATATAATTTTAAATTCATATTAAGATAACAAACGGGTTATTTCAGAACATGCAATTGTCAAATCATGAATAATGAAAACTCAATACATAGGAAATAGTGAATAATAATGACAACGGTTGCTAAAAAAACCGTTGTTTTATGTGATAATTGACCATGGTTTTCCATGAACCGTTGTTATATATGTATTTTAAGGCAACGGTTTGATAACCCGTTGTTAATAATATAATGAAACGATTTCTAAAAAAACGTTCTTTTATGTGATAATTGACCACAGTTTTCAAAGAACTTTTGTTATATATGTATTTTAAGACAACGGTTTCATAACCCGTTGTCATTTTATCTTGATCACAACAATCCTTAATAAGCATGCATTGGTCAAATCATGAATTGAACGGTCCAATGTTCAAAATCTGTTGAGAGGAAGAGCAATCTTGATTACCTATGAAGTTCAATAAATTAATCAAATCAAGCAAGAAAAAGTTCTATAAACTTATCATTTATTTCATTAGAAATAACCAAAATACATTAATATTATATTCATCAGACATCAAAAGATTTAAAATAATCCGGAACAATCTCGGTTAAGAGTAAAAAGTTCTTCTCACACTGCCACCAACCATGCCACTCTGGTATATCGGCAATTTCCGGGTCATTAGCTTCGTATTTTGCAAAAACAGATTCGATGTATGCAAGAACATGTCTTTCATGTGGAGATAAGGTAGGAAGAGTAGAACTCAACATATCTCTCGCAACAGTCAAGTTGCGAGTATCAGGCCGACGAGGGTATGAAGACTGACACGGCTGTCGCAACTCTATTAAAAATAAAACCAACCGGCTCTAACTAATATAGAAGAGGCAAGTCGGGTATCGTATCCACAGGGAGGCAATCACTATCTACTCGTTATTCACTTTGTCTATGGTCACAAAATGGGGGGTTTGAGTTGTTTTGACTAAACTAAAGAGCAATAAAAGAAAAACAATTAAAAAGGCAAGAGTGAATAGGATTGAGAGAATATAAAAAGAGAGATGCCAGGATATCGGTTCACCATGATATTACACAAATCAGCTAAAGGTAGGTCAGTCGGTCTGATTTGAGAAGAGTAAAGGAAAGGTCTTTCCAGTCCGCTATCCGCCCTAAAATACTACTAACTTAGCTTCCGCCCTCATTAGAGTAGTCTATTATTCATAACAGGTCTGTAATACCCCCATACACAAAGGTGCCTTACCAAGACCACCTAATGCATGAAAGTGCTACCATCTCAGTCACCCGAGGCAATGTATATTAAAACGACCATAAAAGAACGTACTTTAATAGATAAGTTTAAAGTGATATATAACCAAAAGCCAAAACTGTCAAAAGAAATACAACCGTTCCAAAATCCAAAACCAACTAAACAAATGTAAAGTCTGGTAACACATCAGAAGACTTCTAAATGATTCGTGATGACTCAAGCCCAGCTATCCCTCGTGCATCCATATCATACCCGCTCAATAACTGCTCACCAACCCCGAATGGATCACCACAGTTTTTAAAACAATTAAACGGGGTCAGTTACTGATTTCACAATATAAGATAAGCAATATAACAATACATACAATCACCCAAGTCCGTCACATCTCCACATGCCTGACTACACAGTAAAGTGTGTAGCTCTGCCAGAATATCCATCGCAATAGATATTCCACACCGCCAGTGGGGGACCGCAGTCGTTCCCACCAAATCCCCGCTCATCAACTTCGAGCGAAAACCCAAGTTCCTTAATGTGCACATCCCCTCTTGTGGAGGGTTCCACAAGGGGTGAATCAAGGGCGTGAAGCCACTCCCGCAAGTGACTCCACTCAGCCGAGGACGCGCCTCGCGAACCACAGACAAACACATCCAACCAACTATACAACAACAATTGCCAATTACAAAACCAATATGATAAAGATCAACAACATCACAACCATCACCAATCAACTATCAAACATCATGTAATCAATAACCGAGTAGGGAAACCCTATTTGGAAAGGCAAATCACCAAGATCGTCACAAATCAGCTATTCAAAACTGCTCCTCTACGAAACCACCTCCTATAATCACATAATCATGACATTAGTATCTAAAAATCACCAAACTCCCAAAATCCCCCAAATTACCCAATTAGGGTTTCAACCAAAAACAATAAAACGATATAAAAATCATAATACAATCTTACCCACGATGCGACGCTCTCAATGGCGTAAAGAACACAACGATCCGACGACTCTAGCCTCTAGGATTCGATAAAAATGCGAAGAAGAAAGCAACGTATCTTGTTTAACTCTTGTGAAGTTTAAGAAAAAGGTAAAAGTGAAAAAGAAACTGACGAAAGGCGTTTATATATCTTTATCGCATTGCTAACAAAACCCGGCAGAACAACCCGTAAAACCGACTTACTCGATCGAGTACGTCACTTACTCGATCGAGTGCCCCTTACACGATCGAGTAACCCACTTACTCGATCGAGTGCCCATTAGCAGTACACTATTTCGAAAACACAACTCACTTACTCAACAGAGTAAGCCTTACTCGATAGAGTACCCAATAACACAGAAAACCGTAGTATTACAGTTTTCCCTCCTTAAAAACGAACTTCGTCCCCGAAGTTCAAATCCAACCTATAAAACATGAACTCCTAACACTAACTCCACCAACTATGCCTACCTCCCCAACATGGCTCCCGATATCGTATCAACTACATTATAGCCACCCGACAATAACTCCATACACTACCGAATACCATCCACAAACGCCACACAAGGCTCCGTTTCACTAACATATTACTTACTAGCAAATCAATTATCAAGACAATCCACCTAGCGATATCAACCACCAAACGGAATGTTACAAGGTCTATTAATTCCAAGCTTCCGATCTAGGTCTGAATTTAACCAGTTTAATTACTTCAGTTACATGCATTCAACCTAATAATTACATTAATTTTGCTATAAAACAATTCTCACATGTAGACCTCCTAACCTAATTATCGCATCATCGTTTACTACCATGGTTCCCCTAATCCTAGCATTAGAGAAATTACCTATGCAGAACGATAAATAAAGCGATTAATAAAGCAATACTAAACATGGTAAAGAGATTTGAAAAAGAGAAATAATACTTAAATAAAAGAGAGAAAGGAAATTACAAAAGTTGAGATCCGGAAAATAGACGTCGAATAAGAGTAAAAGATGAATAATACATTATGAAGAATGTCTTTAACCTGATTAAGTCTCTCCTATTTATAGGAGAGAGATTTATTTAACCTAAGCACGATAATTAAAGATATTAAAATCTACGTTCAATAGCAAAGTGCTCGATCGAGCATACTGGAATCACTCGATCGAGTCAATCCTCCAGCAAACGCTCTCAATCGAGTACATCAGTACTCGATCGAGGAACACCATTTGAGCACCTCTCGATCGAACAAAGTAGTGGTTTGATCGAGTACTATTCACCATCCAAAGGCTTTTGATCGAGCATATAGGCAAGCAAAACCTCTCGATCGATGACTCCACCACTGAAGTCAGCTATGACTCGTTGATTTAGCTTCCAAGACACTTTTACACATCCTAAGGCAGCAGTATTTCCACTCCAATTCCTTCCATCTCCTGAATGCAGGCTAAAGGGACAGTAGAAGGCTTAATTCTGCTTCTTTCAGGTCCATTCTTCTAATTAAAGCCAAACGAACCAAAGTAGACAATTCGGGGCATTTCGTAGCCTAAAACTATATGGGAATTGCATAGAAATACGTGCATAAGAGGCTCAAAGAGACTATATAAAATGCACGTATCAAATCTCCCCAAACTAAGCCTTTTCTTGTCCCCAAGCAAACTATATGCAAAACTAATGGAACGGAATAAAAACTCTGAGCCAGCTACAAATGCCCACTTAAACCAATTTGATGTAAGCAAATTAACACTCATAGCAAAAACTGTCAAATGCAAATGAGTTATAAGATGTCTATAATAATGCTGAACCGTCGACCTTGCAAGACCTTAGATAATGGACTCTCACGGGTCACTCTTCTCTCATGAAGCAAAGGGTAAGCAAATAATTATAAGAGAGAAAGAAAAAAATAGACGCTCACCTAAACTACGACCCACATAAACATGAATGCAATATAGTATGATAGACAATTCTAGCTACTGTACACATACATTCAAACCAAACAAGGTCCCGTCACAACCAAGGGCTTACAAAAATATGGAAAAGTGAGGTAATGGGTAAGAAAGGAAAAACATTTTTGGGAATGTGAGGGTAATAGCCAAGCTAGCATCCTAAACAGAACCAAATTAAAGCATCCTCTTCTAATCCATCAAAAATAAGCACAATGCCCTAAATTCGGCATACAAACTCACCAAACCGAATAAAATCAACCCCTAATAAGATATAGAAATAAGAATATAGGAGCAAAAACCGTTAACAATCGAATTTTTTCATGTTTTTTTTTCCATTTTTTTTTCTCGGTTTTTTTTTCTGTTTATTCTTTTTTTTTTTTTTCATTCCATCATCCTTCTGATATTACCGACTGCCGACTGTCAATACAAACCAAATTCGGCTCAATAGACAATATACCGCAAAAACAATCTAAACAAGCTTGACAAGGCAGGCTAAATTTGGAATGTAGTTAAGAGTCAAAAGTCAAATTTGGCTAAATGTGGAGTTAATGGGTAAAAATGGAAGAAAAGGGAATGTAAGCACCTCCCTGCATGTGACACCAACCACTAACCCGGATTTATGCAGGCAATAAGCAATTGAATTTTATACTTGTGCAAATTAATGATACATGTGTTGGAGTTAGTGTCCTCCACAATAGTGCGTTTACATAATAAATCTCATTAATGGAATATCATCAGATATTTAATTATTTGATCCTCGTCAGTTGATTAACGTAAATAGATAACGGTTGGCTGACTAGAGTTTGACGTTATTGTCGTGAGACGGCGGTGATCAACTGACTCCTTTCGGTCACACCTAAAGGAACGAACCCCAATTGACAACTAATTAATTGTATGCGATACAATTTATTTAGTCCCTTTATTTATAGACTAAGAGGTTAGTCGATTATTTTAGAGAAATTTCGAGTTGCGAACTCGAGGCACGGCAGTTATTATTTAATTATGCGATAATTGAATAATAAATTTTTGGGAGACGGGTTTTAGTTAATTAATTATTAATTCACTAAAATTGTACTAATTGATTAATGTGATTAATATTAGTACGTAAATAATATGTGTAGTGGTACACGTATATTTACGGAGTGATTTGGACGAATTAATTATGGAAGTATTTAAACATGAAACGATGTTTAAAATAAAATTACACGTATTTGTGCGACAAATATAAGAACCTATATGGACCCGTAAATGGGCAAGTGGACCGTGTAAAATAGAGTAGTGGATGATTAGGAACATAATCATTTCACCTTACTTTAGATACTACCATAATTCATCTTATATAGATTTTGCATGTGATGTAAGATTAAAAAATATAAGACAATTTGTCCACTATAACACTCCACCCACCCACCACTTTCCCTTCCTATTTTTACTCCATGCTTTGTTCATTTCTACACTACATCATTTTGTATGTTTTGCATGTGAACATTAATTAATCATCTCTCTAAAATTATTATTCATTATTACTAAGAAGTTAGTAATACTTTTTATTACTAAGAAATGTTAGTAATATTACAAATAATATGAAGGGTATAATTTTAACAAGTTTCTAGTTAAATACTTGTTATTATTTTTGGGTAAGTTCTTGGGTGCATCTTGAAGGAGATCTTCTTTTTGAAGATTTGTAAGGAGGATCATCCATTTTTTATAATCTCAAGAACAAACTAGTAAGGTGAACTAGTTTGTGCTCTTTTTACCATAAAATCAATGTAAGGAAATTGTTTTTCCTTAAACTTTCATTTTTATGCTTTTATATTTGCATGCATGTTACATAGATCACCTAAATGATAAATTAGGAGATAATTTATTTTTTATTAGAGAGTCTAATATGGATCTATGATCTTTCAAGTGGTATCAGAGTTTAGGCTTGTAATTTGCATGTTGATTTTAAGCATTTTAATGAATTATGAGATAATTTATAAAAACTCAAAAATTGTGTTAGAAGAGGTTTTAGCACGAAATTTTTGGGACATGCATACCTACTGATCTTAAAAGGTTTGTGGTTAAGTTTGGTGATTTATGAAGTTATTTTGTTATTTTTAATGTTTTTTGGTAGAAAACCGAGTCAAAATGTCGTATTTTAGTTAAAAATTGACTAAAAATAGTTATAAGTTGATTCGGTACATGGATTGTTTATGGTATTTCATGCATGTTTTCTACTGATTGTATGCAAAAGGTTGAAGGTTGGTTCGAATTTTTTGCATGTTTATTGATTTTATGAGATAAAAGTCGATAAAAGTGAATTAAATAATCATAATTTTGAAACATTTGATTCTGCCCTTGATAAATTTATGTACATTTAAAAATATTATTTAAATATTAAAAGTGAATTTTAAAATGTGTTTTCACTTTGTTTTGATGTTTATTGGTTTTAGTGGTTAAAAACCGATAAATATCGATCTTTTTCTTCATAAAATTTATCCGGAATTTTTGGGCAATTTTTCTGACTTTTTGGTGTTCTTGGGAGTGTTCCAGAATACTAAATTTTTTTTTTTCAATTTTTTGGGTAATGTTTCAATTATTTTGGGTTTTTACTTAAATATTATGATTTTACCGATTAATTTAGCAAAATATCACCAAATCAAACTAATTATTTATCATAAAATTAGTGAGGACTAATTTTGAGGTTCAAAATAGTTTGGACAATTAGTTTGGACTTAAATGAGATTTAAGAATTGATTATTGATTTTTACATGTTAAAAATCGATTAAATCCACAAAAACCGAGATGGATACCAACGATTGATAGATAGAGCGATTTTGGCATCATTTTATAGCATTTTAAGCATATTTATTTAAGTTGAATGAATGATTGTCATTTATTTAAAGTATTTATCTTGTTGTACCTAGTATGGCCTAGTTTAATTTTAATCGTTATTACCCGAAATGAATGGGAATATCGATTTGTTTGTAATTAAATACGATCTCGTATCGTCGGTTTGTAATTAATTAATAGTTTTATTTATTTTATTAATTAATGTATAATAGGAATAGCTATGTAATTCAATTGTAATAGTTATTTTTACCGGCGTTTCCAAAAGACGGATTACATCGAGACGGAGTCTATTTTTGGAAGGTGTTCCAAATCCCACAAAGAAGGAACCACTTTTGGAATGAAGAGGCAAGGGACCAAGGAGTTGATTTCCGAAATGTAATAGACTAGTTTTTATTAACTAGGTGGCCATACTAGGATTTATTCATATGCTTAATTGTTTGCTTGTTTTATTTTCGCGCATGCCAAAATCGCCATTCACATGCATTTTATCTTCACGATTGTCAATTCACGTCATTTACATTCACCGAATTAGTTCACTTATAGGGAATTTATGACTAAATTGACAAGATCTCTCACATAACTAAAATTGAGATTAGCCTTATGTAATACCCGCCCTTTTAGGGATCCCTTTGACCAGCGTTGACTGTCCTTGGGGGCGGGAGTAACCTTAGGGAAGTATGCCAAACCATCTTGGGGTGCGTTTTAAGAGTGGTACTCGATAGAGTAGAGGCTACTCGATCGAGTAGCTAGGGCACTCGATCGAGTAGGGGGTTACTCGATCGAGTATGTTGGGTACTCGATCGAGTGCCTGGTTTTCATTGGGGTTTTATATCGCGTTTTGTTAAATCCGCAAATCACTTTCGCCACTTTCCTCCTATCCTTCAGCCGCCTCTTTCCCTCCCCTTTCACCTCAAAACCTCCATGGATGTCTCTTGAAGATTCTTATGCCTTAGGAGGGCGTCCCTTGAGTCGGGTAGCGGTCTTTTGCCTTGTCTCTCCCTAGTAGGTATGTCATAATCATCATCCGTGCCTTTGTTTCCGTAGTTAGGGTTTCGCTTGTAGTAATAGATGTTTACATGATGGTAATAGGCTTTGCTTGTGCGCTGGATGCTGTGTTTGTCGGCATGGATTGGTTGCGGATGCGTAAAGGTAGGTTCGCCTACTCAGTTGCTGTAGATCGTCTAGTGTGTCGGTCGTTGTGATAGTATTGTGTTGCTTGACATAGTAATTGTATTGTATTGTGGTTGTGGTTGTGATCGTTGTGATGGTTCTCGAGATGCGTTCTCGGCTGAGTGGGGTCACTTACGGGAGTGACTTCACGCCCTAGTTTCGCCCTTCGTGGAACCCGCCACGGAAGGGGATGTGCACATTAATGAGCAGGGTTATCGCTCGTACGATGAGCGGGGCTTCGGTGGGAACGGCTGCGGTCCCCCAACGGTGGCTGGTCCGGTGGACGATCGATGTGAGTTTGGTTGGATTGTTGAGGTTGCAGTTGGGATTGGTGTCATTGTTTGTGTTGTCGTTTGTGGTTGTCTCGTCTTGTCTCAGTACTGACCGTGTGTGTTGTTTGTTTGTTATATGTCTGCCGTGATCCCTTATGGTGAGCAAATCGGTCTTAGCGTGTGTTGATGTCGTGGATAGTCGGAGTCCGGGCGGGGATGAGTCTTCACGAGATATGATGGTCATAGCGAGTAGTCTTTGAGTTGTACCTTGTATTGTATTTTGGTTTGAATCACTTGTAATATAACTTAATAGTTCTTTTATTGACGTTTGGTAACTGCTTTCCTCGGGCAACCGAGATGGTAACGCCCTTATATGCTAAGGAAGGCCTAGTTAAGGCTCCTCTGAATATGGGGGTGTTACAAAGTGGTATCAGAGCGACGATTTTGGAACCTGTAACAAATGAACATAATGAATGTAGAGAGTCTAATAAAATGAACCTGGTGTATGTGTAATGGGAGCCCCGGCTGAAGCTAAATTTTGGGTGAGTAGGCGCCCTCATTTCAAAATTTTGGCCCCATGACACTTAAGCCAGTCACATGGGATGGGAATGTGGAGTCCGTGTGTCTATGTGTGCTATGTATGTTAATTGTGCCGGAGCTACCTCCGGTTAAGTTTTGTTAGAATTAATAGAGGTGTGATAGTAATGTTTGGGCCGAGTATGCTAATTAGTGACGGGATTATTGAAGCTCGTTGGATGATTAGTGAGCTTATAGGATAGCTAGGAGTTATGTGACGAGATTATACGTCATGGAGATGCGTGAAAGTGTGCATTTGAATGTGTAAAATGAGTAGCGAACATGTAAGGGTTTGTCGTAAAATTAATGACAATTATAGTATGGATGAGTAATAATTCGAATCACGGTATATGGTAATGTGTATATGCTTTATTAGCTAGTTGGAATTTTTCCGCTGCGAAATATTTGAATTATGCAAAATAGATTGCTTAGAATAACATGTAAGGCATAATTGATTAAGTGATTGGCAAAGTATATAATTATGTGATAAGTAAATATGGGAATTAATGTGAACTATACGTTTCAAGTTGATGTAAACACGAGTTTAGTAATGGCATGAAAAGTAAGTTTAAATGTAATAAAATGACACGGCTAGATTTGTACATAACTCGGTGACGAGTGTAGACCGAGTTGGGTAATTTGTATAACGTAACGTGATATGTCTCTTAGTTGTTGGAGAGTTGTATTTTGTGTGACGGCGGTTATAAAACGTGATTGAATGCGATAATTAGTGGCGAATTCCGAACTTAGTTGGAATCGACACGCGGTGTTGTTTTTGCAGGAATCTTCAAAGTTATTTCGTACCTATGATCGAGCACTTAATTATACTTGACCGAGTGCAAGTGCGTATTAGACCGAGTAGACCACACTCGATCTAGTTAGGAAACTATAACGTCGGAATGTGGGAAAATTCCTGCAGACACTTGACGATTTAGCTCCTACTCAATCGAGTAGGGTGGTACTCGATCGAGTACCCAAGGCACTCGATCGAGTAGGTTACTGTGCGGTAATTCCTACGGGTTTTCTTAAAACCCTTCATCTTTCTATTTCTTCTTCTATTTCCTCTATATCTCGACACTTTTACACCTAAACCACTCTCAATTCCTTATTTCCTCTCAAATCCTCTCTTTCTCTTGGGTTAGTAGTGATTCTTGGGGTTGATTTTTCTTGTTTAATTCGTTTCTTTATCTTACTAATCAATCAAGGTATGTGATTCTTCTTAATTTATGTGATATGTTACTTTGAATGTGTTAGAATGAGGAGATAATCTGAAATTTTCGATTCACATGATGTAATGGTTGCTTTAGATAGTTGAAATATGATTCATATGCCTCTTTTCCATGTTTGTTGGTGATTAATTGCTGTAGATTAGATTAGAAAAGTTGCAAAGATGAAATCGAAATTTCTAGGGTTACAAATTTGAAATTGATTTTTGATTGTTCTACATTGATTAGATGATGGAATTAAGTACTATACATTGTTTATATCATGTGGAAAAGTGAATTCTGATGATTATCACCTTAGAAAGTTGCCTTAAAACTCCGTCTTAAAAGTGCCTTATGGGAAATTCGTGACTTAGAATTGGAAAATTGATGTGGTAATTGACAATATAAGTATAAGTTGAACCTCAGTATGATAGTAGGAACGATTGATGATGAAAATTATGCCAAAATTGTCTCAGCTGTAAAGACCGTCTGAAAAAAATTGTTTGGGTTATTAAACATAATATGGAAGTGATGATGATATGCTATGAAATTTCTTACTATTTCTCTTAATTCCGTAATATGTGATTGGAAATATGTTTGGAGTAACTTTAGAATCATGCTAGGATACTCAATCTGTCGAACATATGTGACCGCCATGATAATTTCCTTCACCACCGTGGCTTGTGAAGTAGTAGTAATTTGACCTGGTATGTTAAAATTTTAGAAACTGTTGATAAACATGAGTACTTATCTTAATATTCAAGGTTAATAGCATGAGTTATGTGCTTCACATCCGAGAATGGTTGGAAAATTGGTGTGTACCTAGCTGAGTAACTAGGTTTGGTGACATGATTTATGTGCTTCAAATGTGGAACTGGCTGATGAATTAGTAAACTCACCAAGTATATAGAACTCAAAATTTCATGAAATATATGCTTGCATGTTTATATAAATGGTTTGAACATATATCTAAAGCGAGATCCGAGACTAAACCTTGGAACCCGTCAGAGTAAACGGGGAAGGGTTGATCCACTTGAGAGGGGGGAGGCTAGTGGACCGGTAGTACCCGCAGTTTCTGAGTACCCTTCTGTTGTTTTTGTTGACTTTAAGCAAAGGGAGCGTTTTGTAGCTTTACAAAAACGCAAGATGAGACCCACAAAGTGTATAGACACCGGTGTGCTAGAGGAGTTGGAAATAGAGACGGATGTCCGTCATATTTTCGAGACCTTGGGGTTTACGGGTTTGTACAGGTTAAGGAAGCACACTTACCCTTTTCTTACCCTAGAATTCATGAGTTCCTTTAACTATGACCCAGCGGGTCAGACTGTCGACTTTAGATTGATGAACACCAGCTTCTTGTTGACCATGGATTTGTTTGCCTCTCACCTTGGGTTGGCTAAGCCTCCCAAGGACTCCATCACCGACATTCCGGTGAGTGCGGCGTCGCCGCCTAATGCCTGCTTTGATGGGAAGCAAGCTCCCACCGCGAGCAATATGCTGATTAATGACGTTCAGCACATCACCTTGAGAATCTTTCTCCGTTCTCTTTCAAACCTCCTCTATGACCGAAAAGATATCAGTAAGTTGAATAACCATGAGGTTTTACTTTTGATGTCGTACCTCAATCCGGAGCGGGCCAAGAAAGTGGTCTTTAATGCTCCTTCCATAGTTTGTGCTGCTCTTGCCTTGATGGCTTCCTCTACTTCTCGAGCCGTGGTGCCATTGCCACTCGGTTAGGCTGAAAAGCTAACCTCCTTTGAGGCTTCTTCGGCGACGTGCCTCTAGCTACCCCCGTGCCTACCATGGATCGTGAGTACTATCTCGACCTGAAATGGTTGAGAACATTGGCCGACGGTAGCCTAGCATGGAGAGTGCTTGGCATGAGTTGGATGAAGATTCCAGCTCCTGAGCACCTCCCAACCACAGAGCCCTTGGAGCCGGCAGTGGTGACTGTGGATGGGGACGATGAGGAGGAGGAGGAGGAGGATGAGGATACACCCCGCCAGCTGCAGACCTATCTCATTGATGGCACGATCCTCCCGGAGATGCTGGGAGCCGACGAAGGGCGAGAATGCGGAAGTCCAGAGGGTGGAGAGACCCAGAGTGGTGAGGGGACCCCGTCGAGTGAGGGAGAGGGCCTCGGGGACTAGGCCACAGCCGGAGGCACCGCAGCAGCAGTAGCCTTTCCCGTACTACTCTTACCTTGACACCCCGGAGACGCGATCCAGTTACCTAGCGGAGAGAGTGTCATCTACCTTGACACTCCGGAACATGCACGAGATGGCGTATGCTCGGGGATAGGTACGAGAGGGACCGCATCCGATTTGGTGGAGTGGAGTTGGGGACTACTCTGGGGTATTCCATTCCTACGGGGTGGAAGCGATCGCGTGGGGGACACCTCGGTCCTTCCCTTACGGCGGCTTGACTCCATGGTACGCAGCCCTGGAGCGGGAGGAGCAGGAGCGGGGAGTGGATGCGGGGATTGGGACATCGGAGAGCCGGTACTTCGGGTGGTGGTGATGATGAGGTGATGTTGAGAGCGAAGGCGGCAGGAGGAGTGATACTCCTCGTTCTTATATTTGTTGATAGTAGTTGATGTTAGATGGTAATGTTGTTGGTAGACTTTGGTAGCTATTTCCTTTTATTGTTCAGACTTAGTCGGATTTGTATGATTGGCCATAAGGCCGGAATTGCTACTCTAACTTTTTGCAGGATTATTGAGAGTTGGGGCATCATCCCGACTCAACTTATGTGACAATCGTGTGTTATATGTTGGCTTACGACGGTTATGAAAAGAGCTTGACCTGCAGGTACTCGACAGAGTACCCCACACTCTATCGAGTAGCTGCGGGAAGGGAAGTAAAGAGACATTTCGATCTCGAGCTACTCGATCGAGTAGCCAAGACACTCGATCGAGTAGCATGGCACTCGATCGAGTACCGCTAGCTACTCGATCGAGTAGCACATTATTGGGGTTTTTGAAAATTGAAAATGTTCAATCGTTTTATAACGGCAAGTTTAATGTTTAATGTGGTTATTAGTGCGTAGTAACACCTTTGAACTGTTACATTCATATGTTGGAAGTCGTGCTTAAAGTTTATAAGCGTATTGGTCACAATTAGTAAGGTGTTAATAATTTCTTGTTACGATTAGTGAAGCGGTAATCATTTTCTTGTTACTTTAATATCGCATACGCCTCCTTCATTCTATTTGTCAGCATTGTAACTTCACCTAGGTTTGCGCATACCATTTTAACATGTGTCGACAATAGTAACGAGTTATTTCGGTAACTTGCGTATGGTTTCTAACTTAACAAGTAAGTAATTAGCGAGTAATGTCCACACCAAGTAATATGGTCTCCTTTAACATTAAGATACATGTATTAGGTATTACGCGTTGGTATTTGGGTGGTGAACTTCGGGGACGAAGTTCCTTTTTAGAGGGGAAGAGTAATGTCGCGAAAGAAAAAGGCTGTTTTTGAATAATGCTTTGTTTATTTATAATGTTGTCGGTATTATGTTTTGCTTGATTATAAAGTCATTGGTAGTTGTTTAGAATGTTGTTGGTATCATGTGTAAAAAAAAAAAAAAAAAAAAAAAACAACGACTTACTTTCTTTCTTTAATGCTTCAAAGTGTGTGTGATCATAATTGAATCATGTTGCCAAGTAATGTGGTGGCACTAGTGGTACCACATGGAAATTAATATGAAACATGTTCTCAATTAACAGTTTGATAGTTGTTATTGTATGTTGGAAGATCGTGAGCGACGATTCGCATCACGAGTCGGACGCTTTATATATATGTAAGATAACGGTCGACTGTGATAAAGGTTGCACGATAGTGGCAAGAATCGTTAGGTATAAATGTGGTCGGTGATGATGATGACATGAGGGGGAATGGTATTTTCAAGAGGTAATGGTTTGACCGGGAAGTTTGGTAAGGTTGTGTTGGTTCCGTGTCGAGAGCGGGAGAGGTGAGTTGAACTTCGGGGACGAAGTTCTTTTTAAGGGGGGAAGACTGTAATACCCGCCCTTTTAGGGATCCCTTTGACCAGCGTTGACTGTCCTTGGGGGCGGGAGTAACCTTAGGGAAGTATGCCAAACCATCTTGGGGTGCGTTTTAAGAGTGGTACTCGATAGAGTAGAGGCTACTCGATCGAGTAGCTAGGGCACTCGATCGAGTAGGGGGTTACTCGATCGAGTATGTTGGGTACTCGATCGAGTGCCTGGTTTTTGTGGGGTTTTATATCGCGTTTTGTTAAATCCGCAAATCACTTTCGCCACTTTCCTCCTATCCTTCAGCCGCCTCTTTCCCTCCCCTTTCACCTCAAAACCTCCATGGATGTCTCTTGAAGATTCTTATGCCTTAGGAGGGCGTCCCTTGAGTCGGGTAGCGGTCTTTTGCCTTGTCTCTCCCTAGTAGGTATGTCATAATCATCATCCGTGCCTTTGTTTCCGTAGTTAGGGTTTCGCTTGTAGTAATAGATGTTTACATGATGGTAATAGGCTTTGCTTGTGCGCTGGATGCTGTGTTTGTCGGCATGGATTGGTTGCGGATGCGTAAAGGTAGGTTCGCCTACTCAGTTGCTGTAGATCGTCTAGTGTGTTGGTCGTTGTGATAGTATTGTTTTGCTTGACATAGTAATTGTATTGTGTTGTGGTTGTGGTTGTGATCGTTGTGATGGTTCTCGAGATGCGTTCTCGGCTGAGTGGGGTCACTTGCGGGAGTGACTTCACGCCCTAGTTTCGCCCTTCGTGGAACCCGCCACGGAAGGGGATGTGCACATTAATGAGCAGGGTTATCGCTCGTACGATGAGCGGGGCTTAGGTGGGAACGGCTGCGGTCCCCCACTGGCGGGGCAGGGTCCGGGGATGTCGATGCGATGGTTTGGTTGGATTGTTGAGGTTGCAGTTGGGATTGGTGTCATTGTTTGTGTTGTCGTTTGTGGTTGTCTCGTCTTGTCTCAGTACTGACCGTGTGTGTTGTTTGTTTGTTATATGTCTGCCGTGATCCCTTATGGTGAGCAGTCGGTCTTAGCAGGTGTTGATGTCGTGGATAGCTGGAGTCCGGGCGGGGATGAGTCTTCACGAGATATGATGGTCATAGCGAGTAGTCTTTGAGTTGTACCTTGTATTGTATTTTGGTTTGAATCACTTGTAATATAACTTAATAGTTCTTTTATTGACGTTTGGTAACTGCTTTCCTCGGGCAACCGAGATGGTAACGCCCTTATATGCTAAGGAAGGCCTAGTTAAGGCTCCTCTGAATATGGGGGTGTTACACCTTACCAATTAGTAACACCTATGAATCTCTTGTTCATTAGAGCCACGCTCGCCCAAGCGGGGTGTTCTCTGTTTACCTTCAGTAAGTAGGGTGGTAAGCGGTTATCACACGCCAAAATTGGTTGGACTCAACGGGATATAAGACGGTCTTGTGTTCCGGGGCTAGTAGATGGATTTAAGGAAATTCGTCGACCAAGAGTTCTAGAGGTAGAATTAGTCAACGTGACTTACCGAATTTACACAATTATGGGATGTTTCGCCGAAGCGATGCTCATTTTGTTTAATATTTGGGTCTTGGAATCATTTATATAATTTAGTGAGAGATCATTATATAAATGCTAAAACTTGTTGAACATGTTTTTCACAAGTATTTTTAAAACATTGAATGTTAATTTTTCCTATTTTTCGTTCTTTTTCATTAATGAATTTACTATGACATCGCGCACTTCGTCCTCCTTTCATCCTCTATTAATTATTATACTCGTTTCGTTCTTTCATAGGAAGCGGTTTCTTTGAAGGAATTAATGATTGGTAACATGATTTACCAATTCACCTACATAAGCTTACAACGATTTTTGCGATTATTATACAACTTAACGTCCATACATATTAAAAAGGGGTTTTATGGTTGCAAACTTATATTAAGAGTTTAAAAGGAAGTCACATTTTATCAAGAGAGTCTTGATTTCGGAAGTGACACCCCCGTCATGAAGATGACGTATTAGTTTTAATTACTCAAGTGTAATTCAAAAGTTTGCTAAAAGAGTTTTCAAAAACACTTATAATACTCCAATATGATACCGTCAAATGGCTCACTTCGAGAAAGGCCAAATCGATTGTTTATGGGCTAATAAATTTAGGCATTTGATAACAATTGAACGGTTAGGTAGTCCAATTTCGCAAGAAGTTGAGATTTTGCCACATGTTACACTCACTTTATAGTAATTCACTCTTACTAAGTGTATAGAATATCACGAATGACATGAAGAGAGGTCTTCCTAAGATTCATTTTTGCTTGATTGAAGCAAAGAGGAATGTGAAAGTGAGTGGGAGTTAAGAATAATCAACTCTAGATCTATGTGATAGAACAAAAGTTGAAAGAGACATCTACTCAATGGATAGGCTAATTCCACTATCTTGGTATGAGATACCAAGTAAGGGTCATTTATTTGTAAAGAAGTTCACATGAATTGATAAAACGTAAGACGTCTAGCATATGACATTTTTGTATCGAAATGGTGCTAGAGTAGCAATGATTTCGATAGGGACAAATGTACCTAAATTTGGTTTTAAAAGAATATAATCATCTATGTTTATACATAGAAGGCATCACTCATGTGATTTAAAACAAAATGTTGTACCTACTCTTATGATGACTTGGTGGTTGGTTTAGACCACTCAAGTTAGAGGAATTTTACATTCTTCACGAAAACTAAATATTATACTATCTTGTAGATTTTAATGTCTCTGATTCGGTGAACCCAAATTGATCAAACCTCAAGTAAATTCGTTTCATGTATAAACGATTTGCACATCGTACAACCATTTGATTGAGAATCTTATGGTATGTGCATTTATTATGTTTTCTTTTGCAGAAAAGAAACACAATAGTGAGGTGATTGACCATATACATACGGATGTGTAAGGCCAATAGTTGGTTATAAATATACTTCGTTACTTTTACCGTAATGTTAAGTAGATATGAAAACCTCATATCTAATTAATAAGACATAAAAGTAATTTTTGAAACGTGGAATATTTTCAAAATGAAGTAGTAAACCAAAAGCACGTCAAGATCAAGATGTTGATCGGAAGTTTCAAGGTAATGACTTTGAAGATCAAATGGGTAATATCAACTAATGATCTTGATAATCACTAAGAAGGTTGTGAACCAGTTCACATAATACCTTCTCCTTGGGACACCATAGAGTATGGTGTAGTCAAGTATATAAATATAACTTTATGAGATATAGTTTGAGGTTTTTCGCAATTTTGTAAGCTATTTTCTCACTAAAAGTTTAAAACCCGACTATGATAGCCTTAATGACTCCATATGAGATATGGATAGGGAGAGTCCCTAACTTATCTTTTTATACATTTAGGATCATAAATGTTTATGTTCAGAACCAATTTGTGTATTTGTGAGGGTTATCCAAAATTGAACCACTTGGTTTTTACTCCTCCAAAACGAGAATAAAGAGTTTGTGGCTCATAATACTGTCTTTCCAGAAAGATTTTCATTTTCTGGAAGACAGAGTGGGAGAAATTTTGAACTTACGGAAGTCCAAGACCCACAAACTGAGTACAATGCAAGAAGATGTTCTTTATTGAGGCTCAGTGGTGAGTACAATGCAAGAAGACGTTCTTTATTGTGGCTCAGTGGTAATAAGGAGATAATTTTCCGATAATATTGCGTTACTTTTCAAAAGTGACGAATCTTATACCCTCTTCATAGGCTTTTCTATAGTATGAACTCTATGTGATGGCGTGTCACCATGCAATTCGAATTGATCTCCTTGCACACCATGCGATAAGGAAGGAAACACGAGATGTTTTCAAAGACTTGATTTAAGGTGAATACTTTGGTTGGTTACCTTTATCTTGTCGTAAAGTTTACATAAGATGTTTAAAATTTTGGGCTTGTTATAGAGAGTTTTGTGACAACCCAAATGCCTTTATCAATTTGTATGTTCTTAGCAATATAGCTTCTCATGAGGATGTGATTCGGCAAATGAATAATGAAAGTTTCTCCTTGGGAGAAGTTTTGTTGATGTTGTCAATTCTAAGAAGCCTAGCATGCTTGAAAGATCACTTTTGTGATCTATATACGTCAAAGAGTTGGAACTTTGGGTTCAATCATGTAGTCTATCAAAACGGTATTACTCGAGTGTCGAGATAACAAGACGATACATGGAGTTTAGTGGGAGCTAAAGTGAGTTTCTTAGTCTAAATATGTGCTTGACATATTAGTGACCAGAAATGTAGCTAAGGTGATGTTTCTTAGTCTAAATATGTGTTTGACATATTAGTGGCTAGAAATATTCTCGGGTGAATACTTGAGAGTAGCATGACGCATATTAAATATCCGGATCTAATGAGATAGATCTCTTTGGATATTAGCATTTTAGTCAAGAGACTTATGTGATAAGATTCTTGACTCGTTCAAGTTGTTGAACAATTAATATGATCTCTTGTGCTTCCACTGCAGGATCTATTAAATATGCTAAAAACTTCTCTCATCGGGACTTATCATGTTGAGAATATGAGAAGTCATTACCAATCATTTTCTAGTGAGTGTCACTAGATCAATATCAAGAGCATCCTTGAGTACTTGAGAAGCACTGAGGATTTACTCTTGTAGTTTGGAGGAATTAATGAATTTCGTGTAAAAGGTTACACGATTACCTTCCTATGCTTATAAGATGTTATGAGTCTCGTTAAGGCATGGTTAGCATATAAGAGTGTTATGTGCATAAAGAATAATATGTATAAGAAGTTATACATATATGTATAAGAAGTTATACATGTATAAAGCAAATATGTATGAGGAGTCATACATAAAAGATGTCATATGAAGGATGTGTATGTATAAGTGTTATACGTACAAATCATGAACGAAAAGCTAAGTTCATTACAACATCCGATGTTGTAAAAGAGATAATTTATATCCGGATTTTAATGGAACTAGAGTAGTTCTGTTAGCCGAATATCGTTCCCCGAGAGACTGTGAAAACAGTGGGAGTGTTTGACTAGCTTTAGAACTAGAGTCTAAAACTTGTTTAGACATGTACTTAGAAAGGCCTTGTGTGATGAAAAGATTGTATAGAACAAAGAAAAATAGCAATGGAAATTAGAGGGATGCAACTGTTGCTAATCCTCTAACCAAAGTCGTAGGCATAAGGTAGACATGATGGTTATGTCATTTCAATGTGATTGAAGAGTATACCTTAATTGCTAAAGATCGTTATGTAAATATTGGATAGAGTATTGATATTTACATAAGTGATGATCGCATTCATTGTTAGAGTTTCTTTAAGAACTCGATTATTCAGTTTGACTGAAAACATGAATACCTTGTTTATCTGAATAAGTTGTGGAGACAATGTTGAACACTATTCAAGTGAATAAGATGAACATTGTATTTTGTCCCTAGTCACTTAATGAGGTGACGTCTCAGAGTGACTAGATTGTAAGTCGATTGATGGTTGTTCAACACCATAAGGTCATACGTGATGACTAGTCGATTACATAGGCAGAGTGTGTGACACTTTGCCGGACAATGACCATTTAGATAGTCCCTAAGTTCTATTATAGATGCCTGGTCATGGCGGGGATCTCTAAGATGTTCTAATGAGTCGATTCTTTTGACTGGAGACTATTATCTGAGCAAGTGCAGTTTTCGAGTGACTTTGGTTTTTGTTCTAGGTCGTGCCTTGAAAGGAGGCCAAAAGAGCAATTACTAGGTCATGGTGAGCTGTATTGTGCAATAGGATAGATAGGACATACAGGAATTGTCAACCCACGTTGGGTAACTATATCTCAAGGCCACTCGAGGAGTTAATGACTACAAATGCGTGGCCACGCTCGGAAGTAATCTGTGAGAAATTTTTCCGGTCAGGTAGTCACACTCCCGATCGAGAAAACCACTCGCGATATGTTCGTGTGCAAGTGCGACTTGAAAGATACCTTGCATTGAGTGGGAGATTAAAACGGACAAGAGAATTGGTAGCGCACACCTTGTGTCGGACAAGTGGGAGATTGTTGGAGTTAGTGTCCTCCACAATAGTGCGTTTACATAATAAATCTCATTAATGGAATATCATCAGATATTTAATTATTTTATCCTCGTCAGTTGATTAACGTAAATCGATAACGGTTGGCTGACTGGAGTTTGACGTTATTTTCGTGAGATGGCGGTGATCAACTGACCCCTTTCGGTCACACCTAAAGGAACGAACCCCAATTGACAACTAATTAATCGTATGAGATACAATTTATTTAGTTCCTTGATTTATAGACTAAGAGGTTAGTCGATTATTTTAGAGAGATTTCGAGTTGCGAACTCGAGGCACGACAGTTATTATTTAATTATGCGATAATTGAATAATAAATTTTTGGGAGGCGGGTTTTAGTTAATTAATTGTTAATTCACTAAAATTGTACTAATTGATTAATGTTATTAATATTAGTACGTAAATAATATGTGTAGTGGTACACGTATATTTCCGGAGTGATTTGGACGAATTAGTTATGGAAGTATTTAAACATGAAACGATGTTTAAAATAAAATTACACGTATTTGTGCGACAAATATAAGAACCAATATGGACCCGTAAATGGGCAAGTGGACCGTGTAAAATAGAGTAGTGGATGATTAGGAACATAATCATTTCACCTTACTTTAGATACTACCATAATTCATCTTATATAGATTTTGCATGTGATGTAAGATTAAAAATTGTAAGACAATTTGTCCACTACAACACTCCACCCACCCACCACTTTCCCTTCCTATTTTTACTCCATCCTTTGTTAATTTCTACACTACATCATTTTGTATGTTTTGCATGTGAACATTAATCAATCATCTCTCTAAAATTATTATTCATTATTACTAAGAAGTTAGTAATACTTTTTATTACTAAGAAATGTTAGTAATATTACAAATAATATGAAGGGTATAATTTTAACAAGTTTCTAGTTAAATACTTGTTATTATTTTTGGGTAAGTTCTTGGGTGCATCTTGAAGGAGATCTTCTTTTTGAAGATTTGTAAGGAGGATCATCCATTTGTTATAAGCTCAAGAAGAAACTAGTAAGGTGAACTAGTTTGTGCCCTTTTTACCATAAAATCAATGTAAGGAAATTGTTTTCCCTTAAACTTTCATTTTTATGCTTTTATATTTGCATGCATGTTACATAGATCACCTAAATGATAAATTATGAGATAATATAATTTTTATTAGAGAGTCTAATATGGATCGATGATCTTTCAACATGTTATGCAAGGAGTAAGTACTCACAATCCTACATGAACTGGTCATGAATGACACCAGTTTTAAGGCTTTAATTTCATAGAATTTATAAGTAGGTTGCCAAAATTTCAGGTCAAGTCTATTCATTCAGCTAAATTTTAACATTAACTCGTAGAATGTGCAATAAGACAAAGTTAAAATATATTAATTTTTGCAAGGCTTAAGCGAAAAGACTAAAAGTAGTACAATTTCATCATCGAAATACATCGTTCCGACTCAACCTAAATGCAAAAATAAACTTGAATTGTTTTATTTGATTTTTTCAAAGAAATTTCTAATGTTTTTAACTTTTTCAATTTTTGGAAAATAACAGACAATTGGTGTCGGTTAAAACTCGTCGTCAAAAGCTACCTAACCAAAACAATATTTATAACTTCACAAACTACTCTTAGCAAATAGGTAAGTAAAGATCGGATCCCAAGGGACGGGTATTGATGTAGGATTTTCAGTTGCAAGTGGTTGTGTCTTAGGGTGTCACAATTTGAGTTGAGATAGGAGATCAACTAAACTAATCAACAATATAAAAGCAAGGTAATAAAAACAAGCAAGGTGATTAAAATGATATGTAAACAATTGATTAAAAGCACTAGAGTGTCATGGGTTCATAGGGGATTCATAGGAGTTGATCATACAGACATGTTCTCCACTAGATGCAAGCACTTATTGTTGTGATGGGATCGAGTTGGTGTATAAGCTTACAATCCCTAAGAAGGTTTGGGTCTTGGAGCCGAATAGATTAGATTGTACAACACCTACAAGTCGACTTAGTCCTTCCTATTCAACTATATGCATGGTCTAATGAGACTCGAGTTGGTGTATAAGCTTACAAGTCTCATTGAAAAGATAGGTGATGAGAAAAAATGCAAGGATTCATAGGCCCGCATTTCATGAAACATAACATGTGCATAAATTAAAATCACAACAAGCAAGCATATTAATTATGAAAACATATTAGATTAAGCATGAATCAATCCCTATGTTGGTTTCTCCTAATTCCCCATTAACCCTAGTTAAGGAAACTACTTACTCATTATCAAGTTTAACATGCTAACAAGGTTATCAATCATACTAGCAAAGCAAAACATGATGAATAAATAAAAATGATTAACAATAATTAAACAAGGTTAAGAGAGAATTATACCTATGAAGATGTTTCCAAATAATAAAGCAAAGAATAATAGAAGTACTTGATGATTGATGGAAGGTTGTCAATCCTCCAAATAAACCCAAATAATCTTCCAATTACCCAAAATAAAATGAAGAACAATAGAGAAATTAAGGAAAGATTAAGTATTGAGATTTGTATTAAGACTAGATAAAAAGTTGATTACAAGATTAAGGAATGATTAAAACTTAATTAAGAAAGTATTAAGAGAGCATCCTAATCTAAGTAGTACAATGGGGTATTTATACTAAAGATTAGGTACAAGGATTAAGGTTACTAAGGGCTTAAATTACTATTAAGTCCTTAAGAAAAGTTGAGGAAATGCTCCTCTCGAAAGAAATGAGCATATCCGTTTTGCTAGTCTTGGCACGATCCGTGCGTCTTGGGAAGTGGCACGGGCTCTCTGGACTGTGATCCGAGTGGGTTATCTGGGAGACGCTCGGATCATTTAGCTGCAAGACGAGCTTCTTGGCTGCGGGATGCTCGGATGATGGTGAAGGAAGACGCTCGAATCGTATGTGATCCGCTCGGATCCCACGGCAGACTGCTTCTCTTCTTTTGTTCCTTCATAATCCGTGAGGATTATTCTGGGGATGCAAGGATCCTTTCGTCATTGCCCATATTACTTTATTATCTATATAAGCCTTCTAGTATCGTCTTTTCTTTGATGCTTGGTCATTAGATGTGATCAATTTAGCTCTATTTCGCCATGTAAATGCAAGGTTAGCACTCCTTTCCTACTAAAAAGACAAAACCTCAAAGAATATTCAAAATGGGAAACTAAAGATAGTAAATGACCCAATTATGCACTATAAAGCATAGGAACGAGGTTAATTCGGGGACTAAATGTGCTCAAATATGAGTCGCATCAAACATCCTAAACCGAACATTTACTCATCCCGAGTAAAGAGGTGACAAAAACTAGGACCTTTATTTAAACTAACCTACTAATATAACCGATGTGAGACAATTAGCGGGTCTCACTCTGCCCCTTCGACTCACAACAAGACACCATGAGGTAGGGTGCCTTCTTGCAAGGTAAGGTGGGGCTTGCGAAAATGGCGACACATCCAAGCATTAAAGCACACAAAACAAGTAATGGATGCATCTACGAAAATGAATAGCCACTTTCCTCATCTAAGTGGCGGAAATTATCTATAAGGGAAGCAATCTAAGGGTACACACTTCTTCATAGATATGGTTTCTTAAAACTACTAAGCCTAGAAGGATACCAATAAATCACTTCCAAGTTGTGTCCAGCTAGGGTACCTTTGTCCTCAATCATTAAATGCTTTCATCAAGGGTAGACTCCCTATGGTGTTAGAAACACAGAAGGATCGCGGAATTCCCCTTCTTGCCTAGACAAGAAGAAGGGTCGTCCCCTCTTTACCATGCACAAAAGTGGATTCGATGGATAAAGGGATCATTTGTATTTGAGTTTCATGTGCGAGTTTGCTTTTGTTGTTGTTTTTCCCCCCAATTTCTTGTGGCATTTGACATTTGAGAACACTTTCTTTTTGCCATTTCTTTTGATGTTTGGCATTTCAATACTTGACAACTTTCAACTTTTTCTTGCATTTTCTTTTGAACATTTTCAAAGCTACCCCATTTGTAGTGAGGGTGCTTATGTTTGAAGCATAGGAGTTTTTATTTTTGTTAATCCTCTTTTCTTTTGATGCAATTTGCAAACTTTTTGACTTTCATTTCAATTCTTGAACTCAATTTTTGAACAATTTTTGTGCCCATTCCCTTTTGATGACAAAATGTGGTAGAACATGGAAGATGGTTGCATGGTTTCAAGGGTCACCTTGGAATAAACGGAAGCCAAGGATTTATCACACCACAAGGTACTCTTGACTAGGCCTTAATCCATGGGTCAAAGGATACTAGCATGACACATCCTAGAGTGTTTTACAAGTATTCTAACGAGCAAAGTCTTAAGAAGAAAAAGTATCTACAAGGGCCTTATATACACTTATCAAGCTTCCCAAATAGATGTTTTCTTAAAATTTTTCCTAAATGCAACTATATGCCATGATGCAACTATCATATATACAACCTAATACATATGCTTCTACCAACTAGTATGCCAAATAATCTAAATGAAATCCTATAATCACATTGTTTATACCGCATCAATCAAAATAAAGCCACATAGTAATCAACATAAAGAGGAAAAAGGAGATTGGAAAGATCATACCATGCAGTCTTCAATATCCTCATGTCTCGGATGTGGCGTAGTCGATCAATGTGACAAAGGATAGACAAACACAATATATACAAAAAAAATATATATACAAGACTACACTATAAAGGAAATGAACATGTTTTTGGGTTTTTCAAATTTTCAAGTTTTTATGGTTTTTATGCTTAGTGGAATAAAAAGACATGTTTTTGTATTTTTCAATTTTTATCATTTTTGTTTTAAAAGTCATGTTAGAATTTCCTATCCCCACACTAGTATGGGCATTGTCCTCAATGACCAATACGATATGAAATTATGCAAGCTATATGAGAATGCATGATTTCTACACTAAATGCAAACTATATGACATATAAACAAGTGATGCAAACTACACTACACTATATGAAGCATGGATTTTTGTTTGGTTGGAGAGCATAATTTGAATTAACTCCCAATGCTTATGCTTGAACTTCCCCAAACCAAATGAGACACTATTGCTAATGCCAAAAATGGGAAAGTTCATGCACAAGAATGCTATGCATGAAACTAAATTTGTCATTTTTGATTTTACATGGTGGGAACAATAAAAGACACCTCAAGGGGACCGAGGTAGGAGTCCTTTGAGTGTTGTTAGGACTCAAACAAATGATCAAGATAAAAAAATTATAAACAAGAGAAATGAACAAAGCTAAAGGAGGTGTAGGAAACTCACCATAGATTGTGGCATCCTCCAAAAAGCTTGCTAATCCTCAATTATCGCCCATGGCGACATCACTATCATCATCATCGTCATCCTCATTATCCTCTTTTGTATCATCATCATCTACCTCCATAGACCCGGAGGCTTCACCATCATCACTTGAACTTTGATCCTCTTCTTCCTCATTTTCCTCTTCTTCTTCAACTTCGTCAACTTCTTCACTCTCAACAACAATCTCCTCACCACCCATGCTAGCATCCCTAGGAGCATTAGGAAAGAATACTTTCCTATCCGCCCAACTAGGCAAAGGACATGATGGGTCAAGAAGTCCTTGCCTAGCTAGGTGTAAGAGGGGCGGATATTGAGCTCTATAGGCATTGACTCGGTCTTCATAAGCTTGTTTATGCATTTGTTGCATTAATTGAGTCAAGTAATTGATGCATGTATTTTATATAAGGTTTTTACCTCATTTTTACACGCATTTCTGTACTATTTATGTAGCATTTAGCTAGGATTACCCCCGAATATTCTACTTTGGTTCGTTTTGTGTAAATTGCAGGAATAAACCAAAGAGGAGCTAAATCGAGCCTTAACTCGTCCCATTTGCATGCATTTATGGAGAACAAGGATCCGGAGCTTGGAATCTATCACTTTGAAGACGCGTGAGCTAGTTTCGGAAGGTGTTTAGTGCCTAAACGTACCAAGACAGCTCGATCGAGTAGATTTTCTAGTCGATCGAATGCTTTATATACTAAGGTTACTCGATCGAGCAGTCCCAGTATTCAATCAAGTAGGCAATACAAGGAGATACTCGATCGAGTGGAAATAAACCACTCGATCGAGGGGTTTGGCGCTCAGTTACTCGATCGAGTGGTTTATTTCCACTCGATCGAGTGGTTTTTGCTTGTATTAAAGTTTTTCAGCCTATTTTCGTATGGGCTTTTGTAATTTAGTTATGGATTAGGTTAGAGGAGGATTTTTGTATGCTACTAATACAGTAGACTGCGTAACTCCTCAGAGGCACTTTTACTCTATAATTCCCACTGTTGTTCCCTTTCTCCTTTCCTCTACACTTTGCTACTCGGATTTGGATTTGCGATTGGTATTATTATTCCTCCTTAAACTCCTTAATCATAAGTACTGTTATTTTGCTATCTTTCTTTTATTGTCTTCATCATTACTCTATTTGAATCCTCACTAGTTTTGCTATCATGTTTAATTCCTATTATCTACATGTTGTTGTTGTTAGTTCAACAATGATGCATAGCTAATTCCCTTTTGCTAAGACTAAAGGGGATCCATGATTATGAAGGGATAGTAATAAATTTATTAGGTTAAAGTTGGTGTAGTCCTTGTTGTTAATTGCTGCTTTTATCTGTATCTGTCTAATTGAGTCGACACAATTAGGCATTTAAATCATAGTAGACCTTGACCTGGACCGAAAGCTTGGAAGGGGCGAGACTAGTAGCGAATAATAGGGCACTATAGTGAGGGCGAGAGCTAAGCTATTTGTGCTTTAGGGCGAATTGAGACCGAAAGGAGATATTCACTGCTCCTTAGACCATACTTGCATTGACCTGAGACCTAGATTACTTGACCGAATGATCATGGTGAACCGTCTGTCTTAGCTGCTTTCTTTATTTGATTAATCCCTATTCTCTTACTCTCTCTTCTATCCTTATCATTAGTTTAGAATAATACAATTAAAACCCCCCAATTTGGTTACCGTAACGAACTTAGACAAAGCTGAAATTTTCCCATCTCCCTATGGAGATTGACCCGACTTCCCTAGCTATATTAGTTAGAGCCAGTTGGTTATTTTTGATAGGTATACGACTGCCCTGTCAAATTTTGGCGCCGTTGCCGGGGAGGTGGCGCATTTTTGTTGCTTTATTTAAGTTTGTGTCTCGTCTCAAGGAATTTATTCCTTGAGACTGATCTCATTTCTGCAAAGTTTTTGATTAGTTTTGCAGGTTTTCTGTTTTGCTTTGTAAATTCTATTTGCGAATGCCGAATATAGCTTGACCATTCGAGCCGAATGTGGATTCCCTTCCAAAAGGTTTCTTACTACCCATTACTGATTCGGGAACCTTTGGAATCCACCCATCTTACATACAGCTGGTCGAGAGAAATCTCTTTAGGGGGGTACCTGAAGAAGATCCATGCAGGCATATATAGTTGTTTACGGAGTATTGCTCTACCATTCCTCTTGCTGTTGGGGTTACACAGGATAAGGTGAAGGGAGCTCTTTTTCCCTTTTCTTTAGCTGATGATGCCCGGGAATGGTTGAGAGATCTAGATAGGGCGGCAGCCGGTGTAACCGACTGAAGTTCCCTTGCTTTGGCCTTTTACAGGCGATATTTCCCACCGCAGCGCACTAATGCCTTGAGAGCTCAGATTACTTCTTTTGAGCAACTACCTACTGAAGATTTGGATGGGGCGTGGGCGAGGTTCAAAAAGCTCGTCCGTTATGTGCCTCAACATGGTCTCAAACGTTGGTTTCTTTGTACCCAGTTCTACAACGGGTTATCGAAACCAAAGAGCTATTCTAGATAGTGTAGCTAAGGGGAGATTCACGAAGAATGTTGAAGATGATCAAGGGTGGTGCCTTATTGAAGAGATGGCCATTCATGTTTCAGAATATGGAAATTCCCGAGGTAGTGAACAAGTTAACGAGTTGGCTACAGCTGCAGTGGAAAGTCCTAGCAAAAGTCTAGGTAAAGTGGAGATTACGAAAGCTGTGAGTGAAATCGCACAGGTTTGTTCAATTACTGAGCATGTGGAGTTATGTTGTAGATGTGGCATGGAAGGGCATGACCCTATTGAGTGTCTGGCGAGTATAGAGCGCGTCCTTGCTTATTAGAAATTCAAGCGAGCAGTTCCTTTTTCTCAACTGTATGAAGAAATGAAGAATGTTTCTACTCTTTCTACGCCAGCGCCGCAACCGGTCTCTCCTTCTTCAAACGAGGAAATTCCCGAACTGAAATCCTTGATATTGAATTTAACACAACAGTTTGGGGAGAAGTGCAATAGGGATGAAACCGTCATAGTGGAGTTGAGAGAACAAGTCGCGCAGTTAACACTCGCGAAAGACCAACCCAACCTTCTACCGACATGCGATCCAGTTAGTGCAACGAATCTCCAAGTTGGCCTTACTCATGAGGGGCCAAAAGTACCAGAAGACGGGGTTTTGACAGCTGAAAATACCCCGGATGATGATTTGGATGAATTTCTAGACGAAATCCTTGCTGCGTGTTCCTCAGATACTCGATCGAGTGAAAAATTTACTCGATCGAGTGAAATAATTCATCCCATCACTCAATCGAGTGATAATGATGATCGATCGAGTAGTGCCCAAATCCAAGATGGTCGATCGAGTAATATTCTTACTCGATCGAGTAAAATAGCTGAAGAAATCACTCGATCGAGTGATAAAAATGCTCGATCGAGTAAGCCTGAAAAAGAGATCACTCGATCGAGTGAAGAAAGTGGTCGATCGAGTAAAAGCCAAAATGAAACCATTCGATCGAATGGTAAAAGTGCTCGATCGAGCACCAGAAGTAGCGGAGACCCTATTTTACTATCTAATTCCACTACCGTGTCATCTTCCCCTGTTGTGGAGAAGTCACGCACTGAGAAAGGTAAAGAGAAAGTCGCGGGTCCACTCATTGCTACCAGAGTACCCTTTCCAGGTCGTCTGAAGGACGCGAAGATCGAGCGACAGTACAGTAGGTTTGTGGACGTTGTGAAGAACCTTCAGGTAACTGTCCCTTTTATCAAACTTGTTACCCAGGTACCTACTTACGCTAAGTTTATGAAAGATATTGTGACGCGTAAGAGAGAGCTAAGTGAATTTGAGACGGTTTCATTTATGGAAGAGTCTAGTAATTTACTTTTAAATAAGGCTCCCCCTAAAATGAAAGACCCGGGTAGCTTCTCTATTACCTGTATTATAGGCAATGTAGTTATTGATAAGGCTCTTTGTGATTTAGGAGCCAGAGTTAATGTCATGCCCTTATCTGTCTGCAAGAAATTGAATATGAGTCATCTTAAAGTGACTAACATTACCCTACAGATGGCTGATAGATCTGTTAGGAGACCCTTAGGTGTCTTAGAGGACGTGCCTGTGAAAATAGGCAAGATCTTTATACCAGTGGATTTCATTGTTTTAGATATAGCTGTGGACACCCGGACCCTAATTATCTTAGGAAGACCATTCCTTTGTACAGCTGGGGCCATTATTGATGTCAAACAAGGGCGTTTGACTCTTGCAGTAGGGGATGACGCGATCACTTTCAGTCTGCCTAGTACTTTGGCTCGGCCAATGATAGAGGATACTTGTTATTCGGTTGATATTATTGACGAGTCTATTTATGACTTATGGTCGGGTTCTTTCATGAAGGACCCACTAGAAGCTCTTATGCTTTTAGATGAGTGTGCAGATAGCCCAGATGACGATGACGCTGTGTTGGATTTGCTTATAGATGATTTAGATGAGCGTGAACTCACCGACGCTGAGGGAGAGCAAGTGGAACAGATGATTAGCACTCTTTGCTCCATTGAGGTAAAGGTACCGGAGCGTAAGCCTCTTCCTTCTCATCTAAAATATGCTTTCTTAGACGATATTGAGCAATATCAAGTCATTGTTAGTGCTAAGCTTGATAATGATCAGCTGACTTCCTTGTTAGCTGTGCTTAAGAAAAACAGGAAAGCATTGGGCTATTCATTGGACAATATCAAGGGGATTAGTCCCGATATTTGTATGCACAGGATAGAGCTGGAGGAAGATCACAAACCTTGCAGACAGGGTCAGCGTCGGCTGAACCAGAAGATGCAGGATGTTGTGATGGCTGAGGTAATGAAGCTGCTTGACGCAGGTATTATTTATTTTGTTGGTCATTCTAAATGGGTGAGTCCAGTGCAGGTAATCCCGAAGAAAGGAGGGACTACTGTGGTTAAGAATGATAAGAATGAGTTAATACCCACTCGAGTAGTGAATGGTTGGCGGATGTGTATAGATTACAGACAGCTTAATGCCGCCACCAAGAAAGATCACTTTCCCCTTCCTTTTATTGATCAAATGGTATAAAGGTTAGCTTCTCATAAATTCTTCTGCTATTTAGATGGGTATTCAGGGTTCTTTCAGATCACCATTCACCCAGACGATCAAGCTAAGACTACATTTACTTGTCCTCAGGGAGTGTTTGCTTATCGCAGGATGCCTTTTGGTTTATGTAATGCCCCTGCCACCTTCCAAAGGTGTATGATGGGGATATTTTTAGAGTTTATTGAGTCTATTATGTAAGTTTTCATGGACGATTTCAGTGTTTATGGAAGTGATTTTTCTAACTGTCTGTCTAACCTTGATAAAGTGTTGCAGCGCTGCATCCTGGTTAATCTCGTGCTTAGCTGGGAGAAGTGCCATTTCATGGTCAACGAGGGAGTTGTCTTAGGGAACTTAGTTTCTGATAGGGGAATAGAGGTTGATAAAGCAAAGGTGGAAGTGATTCAGCAATTACCACCTCCTGTTATTGATAAGGGGGTGAGGAGTTTCCTTGGCCACGCCGGCTTTTATCACCGGTTTATCAAGGATTTCTCAAAAATTGCTAAACCACTTACACAGCTGCTACTTAAGGATGCCCCTTTTGTGTTTACTGGTGAGTGTCTTTCTGCTTTTCATAGGTTAAAGCAGGCTTTAGTCTCTGCGCCGATCATACAGCCTCCCGACTGGGACTTGCCGTTTGAGATAATGTGTGATGCTAGTGACTATGCACTAGGAGCGGTGCTAGGCCAACGGAAAGACAGAGCTTTAAACGCAATCTACTATGCGAGCCGAACTCTAGATGAGGCTCAAGTGAAGTACACTACCACTAAAAAAGAGCTGCTAGCTGTAGTTTATGCCTTAGAGAAGTTTCGTTCTTATTTGATTGGGTCAGAAGTTACTGTTTTTACTGACCATGCAGCTTTGAGGCACCTCCTTGCTAAGAAGGAGGCTAAACCATGGCTATTGAGATCGATACTCCTTCTTCAGGAGTTTGATTTGTAGATTAAGGACAAGAAAGAAGCTGAGAACATTGTAGCTGATCATCTGTCGCGACTGACGCGACAGGAAGGGGAAGATTCTCTACCCATTGATGACTCTTTCCCTGACGATACTTTATTTGCTGTTTTATCGTCTATTTTTAACCAAGAGCCTTGGTATGCAAATATAGCTAACTTCGTTGTCAGTGGCAAGCTGCCGCCTGACCTTTCTCATCAGTAGAGGAAGCGTTTTCTGTATAACGCTAAGCAATATTTTTGGGATGATCCTTATTTGTTTAAGGAATGTGCAGACGGTCTCTACAGACGGTGTATTCCGCATTGGGAAGCCAAAGTAGTCCTGGAAGGCTGTCACTCCTCTTCCTATGGTGGTCACCACGGTCCATCGCGCACCGAGGCTAAGGTACTTCAGTCTGGTTTTTACTGGCCTTCTTTGTTTGCTGATGCTAAGTCTTTTGTTTCAGCTTGCGATGCTTGCCAACGATCAGGGAACATTTCAAAGAGACATGAGATGCCACAAAATGGTATCTTAGAGGTTGAGGTTTTCGATGTCTGGGGCATTGATTTCCAAGGACCGTTCCCGTCTAGTAAAGGTAACAGGTACATTTTAGTGGCTGTATATTATGTGTCGAAATGGGTTGAGGCAATTGCTTCACCTCATTATGATGCCAAAACCGTGATAAAAATATTTAAAAAGGTCATATTTCCCCGATTTGGTGTCCCTAGGGTCGTCATTAGTGATGGGGGAATGCACTTTAAAGAAAAGAAACTAACTTCTATTCTGTCTAAAGTTGGTGTCCAACACCGGCGTGGTTTGAGGTATCATCCCCAAACTAGTGGTCAGGTTGAGGTCTCTAATCGCGAGCTGAAAGAGATCTTGTCTAAGGTAGTTTCTAAATCACGGAAGGACTGGAGTCTTAAATTAGAAGACACATTGTGGGCCTACAGAACTGCCTTTAAGACACCAATTTGTGCATCACCTTATAGGTTAGTTTATGGGAAATCATGTCACTTACCTGTTAAGTTGGAGTTTAGGGCTTGGTGGGCAATTCATGAGCTTAGCTTTGATCCTAAGTTGTGTGGTCAGAATCGTCTTTTGTAGCTAGATGAGTTGGAAGAATTTAGGCTTAATGCCTATGATAGCTCGCGCATTTATAAAGAAAAGACGAAGAGATGGCACAACAAAAGAATTCTACCTCGGGAGTTTCATGTTGGGCAAAAGGTGCTGCTGTTTAATGCCCGATTGCGATTATTTCCTGGCAAGCTGAAGTCCAGGTGGAGTGGTCCTTATATGGTGACGGCTGTTACCAAATTTGGATCCGTGGAGCTCGAAGATTCCGAAGGAAATAGGTTCAAGGTGAATGGGCAATATGTGAAGCATTACTACGAAGCAAATGAAGTAGACAATCGTGTTGAAGTCTTGTACTTCGACTAGCTTGGCCCGCCAGTTAATTGATGCCAGAAAGGTCGTACGGGACCTCTTAAACCTGCGCTCTCCGGGAGGCAGCCCGGACTGTCTTATTACATTTTTGTTGAACTTTTTATTTTTCTTTAGCTTTATGTTGAACTTTAGACGCTGTTTTATGCGCTTTATGTACTCTCCATGCTTTTGATGCGTATTATGCAGGTACAGTCACTTGATCGAGTAGTTTTTCTATTCGATCGAGCACTTTTGGGTCAATATTCACTCGATCGAGTGATATATATACTCGATCGACCAGCTGCATAATCACGTTTACTCGATCGGTTGATTATTTTACTCGATCAAGTCCTTCTAGACACCAGTTCACTCGATCGAGCTATTCAAAGCTACTCGATCGAGTAGTTATGTCTTCCAGCTGCTGCTTTATGTCTATGGAGCCACTGCTTGATTTTCTTTGACCTCCCATGTTCATGGTCGGTTTGGGGAGGTCCCTCTTCACGACGTGTGTAAGTATTCCGACTCCACTTGTCCTTTTCTCCTCAGTTTGCATTTCTTTCCATATTTTTGGTACAATGAGGGCATTGTACGGTTTGGTTTGGGGAGGTATGCATCCATATCTGTGTCTGCACGTTTTCTTGCATTTTCGCTTGCACGTTTGATTATTTTCGCATGTATTGTCGTTTTTGATTAAAAAAAAATCACATAAATTCAAAAATTTTCACATTTAATTTGAATTGGAACGCTTGAACCTTGACGCTACATTGAATCTTTACCTTAGCCTTGCATTTTCTTGACATTTCGTTGGCATGATAATCTGCATGATCTACGAGTTTTTGTTTCTCTCTTATCTGAACGAATAGACTTGACTCGCATATTGGCAAGCTACATTACATTCTGAGGTTAGAGCTTTATAAACTGGTGACATTCATGACCGGTTTCATTTAGGATGTGAGTAGTGCTCTCTTTAAGACATGTAACATCAATTTGCATAAGCATGAGTCTAGTCTTCTTAATACCTGTATGCATTCGGTCTGTGGATAGTGACACATGTTAGGAGAGGCAGTTCCCCTTTATTTCATTCTACCCATGAGCCTCACATAGCCAAATTGCCTTTTTGGTCCTATTAGCTACTATCTATAATTTTTCCTACCCTAGCCGAGCTAGTGATGAAAAGCTGTTTGGAATGTTCTACTGCAGTTTGGTTATCTTTATCTGATTTCAGAAGATGGTGGAAGAATTGAAGGTAATAAAGAAAAAATGATGGATGAAAATGAAAGAAAAAAGAAAAGAATGAAAAAAATGGAAAATGAAAAAAAAAAGAAAAAGAAAAAAAAATCATGTGAGAAAAAGAAAAAAAAAGGTTGAGAAATTATACGGATAATTTTCACTCCCATGTCTAATTTATATCTTATGAGGAGTTGACAAGTTTTGGTGTATTGTGAGCTGAGTGCATGGAATTTGCGCCGTTTTGTTTTATTATATTGAGTACGAAGTTGGGATGTAGTTCATATTTGGATTCGTTGTTGCTAGTGAAGGAAATGTAGATCTTTATACATACTAACATACTCATATATGTTGAAATTAATTTGTCATAAAATTAAATACGGATTTTATGCATGCAAACAATATAATAAAATAGAGAAGAAGCATTATTCTTACATATGGATTTTCGGTTTATGGGCACAAGAGAGATCACCTTTCTCTCTTGTTCTTGAGCTTTCCAATAATGGATGAACATACAAAAATCCCAAAGTAGAGATTCTCCAATTAGTAGCACCCAAGACAATCCCTTAATCCCACAAATAAACATGTACTAGATGTTTGCAATGTAGTTTACCTTAAAATCTATTACTAATACTCATATACTACTTCTAGTAATCTTAGTAATTTATATGAACAATTTGAATCAAAATACTCATCTTTTTGATGAATATTAAGGAGAGAGAAGAGAGAATATTCATGAACATTTGCATGTCTTTTTAATGGTTGAGTGTAGTAAAATAAAAGAACAAAAGCACTCCTCAAGTAATGAGGCCACACGGTTTGGGTGAGCCAAAAGGACCAATATATTGTCCTTCACTTTTCATTTTGTTCTTTTCTATACCTTAGGCTTGTAAGGCTAGTTGTAGGTTAGTAATCATTAGCTTATTTTATCTCATAAAATAATTCACCCACTAACTTCTTTTACACTCACATTTCGGTCCATATATATATAAAATGGACTACCATTTTATTTTTGTCAATTTGTCATTTGTCACACAATATGTCACATGTAGTATGATACATGCTACTAATTAATTAAATGCATATTTATCACATAAATATCATTTTATAAATTAATCAAATTATATTTAACAAATTGACTAGTGATACTTGATTACATAAATAAAATGGGTCATATAATTATAATTCACAATGTCTTGTAATTATAATCTACCATTCATTCTTATCTTTATTGTTTCTCAAACAATAAACAATTTTAGTAATAAGACATTTTATATACTAAAATAAATCTTATTTAATCCCATTACAATAAGATATCAATATTCTCTTTCTCAGAAATCGAATTGTTCAATTTTAAGGAATTAATTAATCTGTATCGGTATACAACTAATTAACCTTTTCAATTAAGGGAATCGTCCTTTAGGTGTGACCTCAAGGGATCAACTGATCACCACCGTCGCACGACAGTAATGTCAAACTCTAGCCAGCCAATCATTACCGATATGTGTGGACCAGTTGACTATATATATGTAATGTATCATCCCTTCCGTATTCTTGAAATGAGATTTAATAATGATATTTAAATCATGTGATCGCACTATTGTTGAGGACATATTTCCCAACAATTTCCCACTTGTCCTCGACAAGTGTGCGTCACCAATTCTCTTGTCCTATTACTATCTCCCACTCAATGCAAGGTGTCTTTCGGGTCGTACTTGCAAGTGATCATATCGAGAGTGGTTTCCTCGATCTGGAGAATAACTGATTGACCGGAATTTATCCACCATGGATACCTTCCGAGCGTGGCCACGAATTTCCAGTTCATTACTCCTCGAGTGGCCCTGAGATATTGTTTCAACCCTGACAAGGGGGTGGACAATTCCTATCGCACTTATTCCCTTTGACTAGCCACAGCCATCATAACCCAAAATATGCCCATTTGACCCCATTTACGAAGGCCGTAGTAACACAAATCAAAGTTAATCTGAAACTGTGCCATCTTAGGCGAATAGTCTTTAGTCAAAGAATCGACTCATTAGAATACTATAGTAGCTCTCGCCACGACCAGGCTTTATAAATTTGCCAGAACTCTATAAGCGGTCACTGCCCGACAAAGTGTTCCTAACAGTCTGCCTATGTGATCGACTAGTCATCTCACATGACTCTATGGCACTTGAACTTGCCATCAATCGCCTCACACTCTAGTCACTTCGAGACGTCACCTCATACAAATGACTATGGGCAAATACAATGCTAATCCGTGTTCACTTTAACGGGGTTCAATTGTCTCTACAACCCGTTTGGATGTAACAAAGTATAATATAAGAGTTTTAAAGTAAAACTCGAACGACAAATGCGATTATCACATATGAATAGTCAATGCCTGATTACTATTTCATATTCTATAATCTAATTTAATCTTGTACGTAGTTTGTTCATTTCAACTCATTTGAAATGACATGACTCATCATGTTAAGCCTTTGAGAAGGCTTTGGTTAGTAGGTTTTATCAACTTCTTGTACCTTACTCAACCTTACTACATACTCGTTTTCCTTTGTAATGTATACATTTGCATTACAAAACTTTCTGAGTACGTGTCGAGATCCAATCAAGACATAGGCCCTCTAGCCTTATAATAGCTCCCACTGTTTTCACAGTGTGCGGGACTCATCATTCTTGCACATCTCATGATTGCAAGTGTACTCAATTTCCGTTATAAATATCTCTCATTGTTCTTTATTGCCTAGAACGATTCTAGAAAATCTACTTCTTAATTATCATAGCCACAATGGTATCTTAACCATCCTAATGTGTTTTGATTATGGTTTTGTCGGAAACCATGCGCAATCTCAATTGTCAATTGTCACTTGTGTAACACCCTTTACACAAAATTGCATCAGAAACACTTTGCTTTACTTCCTTAATGCTTCTGCAAGCACTTAAGGGTAATCTTTATAGCTTACTTGGTAAAGATTACTTAAATTCGATTTTTTAAAACAACTCATCATGCTCAAAGCATATGAAGTGTTATACATCATTTTCTTTTAATTGATTCGGCAGCGGAAGCAAATGAAACCAATCAAATATGTTCAATTTAATTGAACTGATCATGAATCTTATCAACATAAGACTTCTTATTGACGCTAATATCACGTGGATTTATCTTCATAAATCCGTATATTAAAGATGTATTATAATACTCCAAAAGTCTTAAATCATTCGCAATGATCAATATGTCATCCACATATAAGACTAATTAAAACTTCCGTAACTCCCACTAAACTCAATGTGTAAACACAACTTCTCGACTTATCGAGAAATGCTTTACCACATGATCAAAATGTTGATTCTAACTCATTGATGTCCTACTTAAGACCCTCTCTTAAGTTTTACATTATCTTAGGATTGCAAGAATCTACTAAACTCAAGACATGTATTGAATACATTCCTTCTATTGAAGAAGTGGGTTTTAGATTCACTCGCTATGTATTTCATAACCTCATGATGAAACACAATCCCTAAGAAGATCCAAATAGACTTAATCATTTCAATTAGTGCAAAACCCTTTGCAACCAATCTTGCTTTGAAATATCTCTTTATTAGTGCAAAAACCCTTTGTCACTAATCAAGCCCTTTTATTTCGGATTTTCATGGCTCTAAGCCTTGTATTGAGTTGTGACTTAAACACTCTTATGTAAGTCATATGTTCATTACTTTCTAGAAGTAATCAACTTGAATCAACCAATTTCTTTTGTAAGTTATGAGCTCTTTACTTTCTTAAAAGTAGCATGAATTCATCATCTTTAACAAGTGACGAATTTAACCTCCTAGGTTTTAAAGAAACAACGTCTTACACAAAACGTCTCATGTAGCCAAGAAAGACCAGTTTCTTGCGACATAACATTCTTTGTGGCTCTTGTATAATTTTCTCCCACTCTGTCTTCTAGAAATAAACTTGTATTTCAGAAAGACAGCTTCACGAGCCACAAACCCGGTGTACTCGTGATTATAAAAAGAAAAATGAGCATTTGTTTCTTGTGAAAACTTACAACCATGGTACCCTTACCATTTCATATCTCATATGATTCTATTTAGTGGAAAAAATAATTTAGACAAAAATGATAAAATCCCCAAAAGTATCAAGTAACTCAAAGTAACTTGATTGAAGTCCAAACCATATCGAATAGCGTTTGATTTCTTATCCAACCACACATTACTCCAAAATGCGTGCTAAGAGAGATTAACTTGTGATACTATATCACATTTCCTTTGGCCTATATCAAAGTCTTCACTTTGATAATCCCATCACGACTAAATCGTGATTCCTTGAGCTCTTTGAATTTCTTCAAAAGATTTTTCTATTTACCTCATCAACTTAAATCGTTGGTAAAAGAAAATGATCAACCTATTTTGGATCAATGATTTACAACCTCGATCTCCTTTTCAACCAAAAGGCACGAGACATCTTGCTTTGAATACAAGATACGCATATACCATTAACAATCTAATGGTTTCAAGAGTATTCGATAACTCTTTGCGCTCATTATTCCAAAACTTAAGGTTTAATCTTGGGTTACCAATTTTGAGTCTTGCATCATCTTCATGATTTATCATTCTAGTTTGGTTTAGAATATAATCACCTTGATAATGGGCTAGCCATATATCAAATCGTGGTGTATAGGGTCACAAAAGTGAAACCTCTTTTGTAACTTAACAAGTTTATATTCATATTTAGAGTTTATGCACTTAATAGTCACAATTAAGTACAACTATAAACCCAAAACTAGATTGATTACACAATGACTCTATCTCTCAATATGATTGTTGCTAGTCGTCATATTCTAATCATCCTATGTATCAAGTACAATGATGAAAACCTCCATTGGTTTCTAATATTGACGAAGTGGTACTAGCAAAATTTATGTTTAATCAAATAAACATTTAAAGAAGAAGGTCCCATTAGATGTCCTACAACTAACTTGTTGATTCTTCAATAATTTGGGGTAGTTTCCTTTCTCGTGTCCAACATTTGAGACAATGGAAACTTTATCGGTCGGGATTGATAGGTTTAGTATCGTCATTCTCAACAACTTTACTTTTAACATTACCTTGTATCAATTCCATTATAATCTTTACTTCTTGAACCTCGTCCTCATCTTAACGGTTTAAGAGAATGCTCCCACTCATTTCAATGAGTCTTTGCTTTGAGAAGCAAAATTGAATTCATGAAGAACACTCTTCATTTGTTCGTTTTAGTCTTAAAAACTTTCATTGAGGTGGTTGCGTTATTTTGGTCAATTACTTAATTCTTGACAAAACTAATTACCAAAATAATTTATCGCTTCAAGGTACTTAATTCAATTAAGTATATGAATAACAATCCATTCTAAGTAGATGTGTTAGTCAAGAATCAAAAACCTGTTTGATAATGAATAACTTTAATCTATACTCTTTACAAGAGATCCTTAGCAATGGTTCATTTGAGGTTTTTAGAAGCAAAATTCAAATTTGTCTCTAGTTACGATGTTTTAATGGAGATTTTGAAAAATCGAAATGATATCGTATATGAATTGTGGTAAAGAAATAAAACAATATAATAACGGAATAGTGAAAAGACTTAACATTTATCGTTTTAAATCATACTTGTAAATAAATTAACAAGATATGAGCATTTATATAGTGACCTCTACCCAACTATAAAAATGATTCCGAGATCCAAATTCATATCAACTTGGGCACGGGGTAGCCGATGCAACCCTTATCAATATAACTCGGTGGATTAACTCTTTAATCGATTCTACTTTTAGAACTCTCGGTCGATAAAATTACATTAACATTTATCTTTAGCCCAAAACACATCCGACAAGGGCACGGGGTAGCCGATACATCCCTTATCAAAAAACTTTTGTTGAGTTCAATCCAAATTTCGAATAAATGTGTCCATTATCCAAACCCACATTAACTTGGGCACGGGGTGGCCGATACATCCCTTATCAACATGAATTCGGTGGATAGACATTTATCACCCACTTCCCCTACGTAACAAGGTTTGTACCCCGGGGTAGCCGAGCGCACTCCCTCGCGAAATAGGTTTTCATGGCTTCTACTATTTGGTAAGGCTATGTCTCAATTGATTGCTTTAGCGAGAGGTCATGTCAATTTATTATCTATCACGTTTTAAGTGAACTAAAGCGGTGAACTACGATAATTTTAATTGACACGGTCGATAAACTCGATAAAATAAGGATGCATGTTTTAGTTATGGCGATTTAGCGATGCATGTGACATAAAATAAAATGCAAGCATAAAGATAAATAAATCCTAGTATGGCCTTTCCTAAAATAGAAAAACTATTTATCTATTACATATTCGGAAACCAACTCTATTGGTACCTTGAACTTCGGTTGTTGCACGCATCTCGAGGTAACACCGTCTTTATGTATCGCCATTCTTGAAGAAATCCGTCTTTTGGAACTCCGGAAAGAATAAAATTACATAATAAATTACATAATTTCCTATTATACATTTGTAACTAAAATAAAATAAATCTATTAAATTACAAAACGGTGATACGAGATCACAATAAAAATTACAACCGAATCGGTATTCCCATACATTTCGGGAAATACCAATTAAAAACTAAGGCCATACTAAGTAAAATTACATAATTCAAAATTACATAAATTAAAATTATGACAATCATAAAGAAAAATGCAGCATTATATTATGTATAAACATGCTCAATTTTATGCAAAATTGCCTTAATTAGCCAATATCGTATATTACTTGGTTTTTACGGATTTGCGTGATTTCAACATTTTTATAATCACCAAAAATACATAAACTCATATTTATGCATAAGTTAATTACCCTAACCTCTTAGGACTCAAAATTTAGTCTTCACTAATAATTTGACCATAATTAACCAATATTTTATAAAATTGTTCATAAATGGACCAAAAATTACAAAAATAAGCTATTAAACTTCAAATAAATCACAAAATTTCAAATAAATTCAAAATTTGAAATTTAAACTCATGAACATTCTGGAAAATTTCCATGACACTCATAATGTTCAAAATCTTAGGTTAAAAATTTCGAAAATTTACCGGAAAAACAATGTTGCGGTTTATCGATTTTTAATAAAATAATCATAAAAACATGGAAAAAATTACTTTCACTAACTTTTCAATTTTAGATCTGAAAAAGATAATAAAATGCAACAATAGACGTTTTTCCTAAGTCATAGATTATGTTTTATTAATTTTCCACTAATAATGTCACTATTTATGCTATTTTTCTTCAAAAATCCATAAATCATGCAAAAAGACTTCTTTATAGCCAATTATTTTACACACATCTTGTAAAATTGCATGTGCAACATATTAATTTTCTATGACCAGATTCGAAATTTAACTCATATTAACCTATTTTTCACCTAAATCCGAATTTAATAATGAAAAATTCATTTTACGAGCATAACAAGTCCAAAAATTATGAAACTTTACAGGTTATCTCAAAATAATATATGTAACAACATATCCAAAAATCAACTTAAAATTCGAAGTATAGCTAATTTTAGACCAAAAATGACATTTTTACTCATAAAATCATATTTAAATGCCATTATTGTAAAATATGAACAATAAAAATCCATAAAATTAACCAAAATATCCTAAAACATTTTAGGACCAGAAATATTAACATTCATGGATTAATTTCGTGATATATCATAATAACACAAATTTTACAAGTTTTATTTGTTATTCTTATAACTCGGAAAAACTTTTAACCGATTTGCATGCAAACAACCTTGGCTCTTGATACCGATTGAAGGAAATGTAGATATTTATACATACTAACATACTCATATATGTTGAAATTAATTTGTCATAAAATTAAATACGGATTTTATGCATGCAAACAATATAATAAAATAGAGAAGAAGCATTATTCTTACATATGGATTTTCGGTTTATGGGCACAAGAGAGATCACCTTTCTCTCTTGTTCTTGAGCTTTCCAATAATGGATAAACATACAAAAATCCCAAAGTAGAGATTCTCCAATTAGTAGCACCCAAGACAATCCCTTAATCCCACAAATAAACATGTACTAGATGTTTGCAATGTAGTTTACCTTAAAATCTATTACTAATACTCATATACTACTTCTAGTAATCTTAGTAATTTATATGAACAATTTGAATCAAAATACTCATCTTTTTGATGAATATTAAGGAGAGAGAAGAGAGAATATTCATGAACATTTGCATGTCTTTTTAATGGTTGAGTGTAGTAAAATAAAAGAACAAAAGCACTCCTCAAGTAATGAGGCCACACGGTTTGGGTGAGCCAAAAGGACCAATATATTGTCCTTCACTTTTCATTTTGTTCTTTTCTATACCTTAGGCTTGTAAGGCTAGTTGTAGGTTAGTGATCATTAGCTTATTTTATCTCATAAAATAATTCACCCACTAACTTCTTTTACACTCACATTTCGGTCCATATATATAAAATGGACTACCATTTTATTTTTGTCAATTTGTCATTTGTCACACAATATGTCACATGTAGTATGATACATGCTACTAATTAATTAAATGCATATTTATCACATAAATATCATTTTATAAATTAATCAAATTATATTTAACAAATTGACTAGTGATACTTGATCACATAAATAAAATGGGTCATATAATTATAATTCACAATGTCTTGTAATTATAATCAACCATTCATTCTTATCTTTATTGTTTCTCAAACAATAAACAATTTTAGTAATAAGACATTTTATATACTAAAATAAATCTTATTTAATCCCATTACAATAAGATATCAATATTCTCTTTCTCACAAATCGAATTGTTCAATTTTAAGGAATTAATTAATCTGTATCGGTATACAACTAATTAACCTTTTCAATTAAGGGAATCGTCCTTTAGGTGTGACCTCAAGGGATCAACTGATCACCACCGTCGCACGACAGTAATGTCAAACTCTAGCCAGCCAATCATTACCGATATGTGTGGACCAGTTGACTATATATATGTAATGTATCATCCCTTCCGTATTCTTGAAATGAGATTTAATAATGATATTTAAATCATGTGATCGCACTATTGTTGAGGACACATTTCCCAACAGCTAGCCTGGCTACTAACCCCACATATCCAAATTCATCTTATCCCCTTCTTACCCATTACCTCACTTACCCAAATGTAAGTCCTCGGCATGTGTCTTGGTCACTAGTATGGTTGGAATGCGTATGTACGGTTGTAGAGACTTTATTCATGTTAGTCGCATGCATGTTCTTATAGGTCGAGTTAGGTGAGTGTCTTTACTTCTTTCTATCTTTCACATATATACTCGCCTTGTGCCTAATTTTGAGTGATGAGCAACCCGTGAGAGTCCTATATCTTTTGAGTCTTGCAAGGTCGACGGTTCAGTAAGTTTGAAACATTGATTTAACTCGTTTTCATTTATCATTTGACACTTTGTTAATTGTTGCATTAAACTGGTTTTGGTGGGTGATTTGTAGCTGATGTGTTGGTCCCGTTCCACTGTTTATTCTTAGTTGCATTCATAATTTGCTTGGGGACAAGCAAAGGTTTAGTTTGGGGAGATTTAATGCGTGTATTTTATATAAGGTGTTTACCTCATTTTTACAGGCATTTCTGTGCTATTTATGTAGCATTTAGCTACGATTACCCCTGAATATTCTACTTTTGTTCGTTTTGTGTAAATTGCAGGAATAAACCAAAGAGGAGCTAAATCGAGCCTTAAATCGTCCCATTTGCATGCATTTATGGAGAACAAGGAGCCGGGGCTTGGAATCTATCACTTTGAAGACGCGTGAGCTAGTTTCGGAAGGTGTTTAGTGCCTAAACGTACTAAGACAGCTCGATCGAGTAGATTTTCTAGTCGATCGAATGCTTTATATACTGAGGTTACTCGATCGAGCAGTCCCAGTATTCAATCAAGTAGGCAATACAAGGAGATACTCGATCGAGTGGAAATAAACCACTCGATCGAGGGGTTTGGCGCTCAGTTACTCGATCGAGTTGTTTATTTCCACTCGATCGAGTGGTTTTTGCTTGTATTAAAGTTTTTCCGCCTATTTTCGTATGGGCTTTTGTAATTTAGTTATGGATTAGGTTAGAGGAGGATTTTCGTATGCAACTAATACAGTAGACTGCGTAACTCCTCAGAGGCACTTTTTCTCTATAATTTCCACTGTTGTTCCCTTTCTCCTTTCCTCTATCTAAATGAGTCGACGCAATTAGGCATTTAAATCATAGTAGACCTTGACCAGGACCAAAAGGTTGGAAGAGGTGAGACTAGTAGCGAACAATAGAGCACTATAGTGAGGGCGAGAGCTAAGCTATTTGTGCTTTAGGGGAAATTGAGACCTAAAGGAGATATTCACTGCTCCTTAGACCATACTTGCATTGACCTGAGACATAGATTACTTGACCGAATGATCATGGTGAACCGTCTGTCTTAGCTGATTTCTTTATTTGATTAATCCCTATTCTCTTACTCTCTGTTCTATCCTTATCATTAGTTTAGAATAATACAATTAAAACCCCCCGATTTGGTTACCGTAACGGACTTAGACAAAGCTGACATTTTCCCATCTCCCTGTGGAGATCGACCCGACTTCCCTAGCTATATTAGTTAGAGCCAGTTGGTTATTTTTGATAGGTATACGACTGCCTTGTCAGTAATCGTTACCTACAGCAACAACTTCGGGTCGGAATTCTTGGTAGGTGAACGGATAGGATGGAGTCACAATAGAGGAGGAGGGCTCGGCAATGGCCTCTCTATGTTGTTGCAAGATCATCTCGGCTTCACCGGAGAGTGGAAGAAGATAGTTTGTGCTTCGGACATTAAGTCGGCAAATCTTATTTGGTAGAATGAAGGACTTGGCATCTTTTGTAAGCCCCTCAAATTTGTTGTCAAGGTTGTCATTCCTGACCTAATGGAATTTGTGAACCATAGTGGCTAGATCAATAAGGTGGCCTCCCTTAACCGGCTTGTAAGTCCCATTTTTGTTGAAATACCAGTTGAAGTGCTTTGCCAACCATGTTACCAATCCCCCATTGATTATAAAGGCCGCACCCTCCTTACCATGGTCGATAGTAAGCCACCTTTCGATTAAGAATTGAAGAACATTGTATTTCTTGGTGAACTTCTTATCGACATTCGAGGTTGACTCAAGATAGATGAAATCAAGTTCGGTGAAATGATTAATCCCCTTCCTAGCAATAAGAGTATTTCCCACAACCTTGTGCCACACCCTTATGCCCGGATGGTGAACATAAAGGGCACGACACTCATGGAATGATTCGAAGTTCCTTCCGGTGATAGCTTTCCACAAAGGGGCGGGATCATATTTTGAAGGTTTCTTCACATAAGTTGCGTTATTATCAAGACCGAACACCATGCCAAACTCATTAAGGGACATCTTTCTATCCACATTCTCAAGGCGGAATTCAATATTCTTTCGAGTCTCCACCTTTGTGACTTAAACTTAGAAATTATAAGGTGAGGGAGGGGTAGGTCAATTATTGAATATCAAATAATGTAAGCAACCCCATAGACTCAAAGAAGTTCTTGGTTCTTTCAAGGACACCCAATTTGGTTAAAGCATCTTGGCTAATAAACTTGGTGGGCAAAATCGATTTCTTAGCAAGAGACATAAAAGCTTTCCTATGAGAATCGGATGTGAAACTTACCTCCGGATATTCATGTAATTGCTCAATAACCGGGATAGGAGTAGTAGCTTCCACCATAGGAAGAGGAATTTCTTTAATTTCCACTCTTGCTTGTTAAACCACCAAAGCTTTGGAAGCTTGAAGAGCTTGTTGCCTTTTTGAAAAATTTGATTTTGTAGGTGCCTTGTTTCCACCTTTAATCCTAGACATTGTTCTTCTCCTTGTATGTATCAACAACCAATGATTTGCATAAATTCTTCTAGTATCCTCAAGCTTCAATGAATCCTAAATCGATTTAGGATTTTCGAAATTTGCTTATAACCCTATAAAATCGATTCAATCTTTGAGGATTTTGATGTTTGAATGGCTTTTTGTTGATAAAGGAGTGATTTGATTGTGTTTTGAGAGAGTTTGGGATTGATTTTGGTGAATTTTGTTGAGGAAATTGAGTTTTATGGATGGAGGGATTGAGGGTTTTGAGGGTTTTGAATGTGTGTTTGTGTTTTGAAAGAACGAAATGAAATGGGAAAGGGGGATTTAAATCCCGTGTTTTTGCATATTAGCAATCGGAGATGAGCGGCTTAGGCACGGGACCCTCGGATTATAGTTCAGTCAGCATTAGAAAATGAAACCCGTGTTGAGACGAGCGTCTTTAGGAGGAGAAAAGCGGATTCTGGCTTGAGACGAGCGGATTTTTCTGGGGACGCTCGTTTTCATAGTCAGAGTGAAATCCCAAATTTTGATGTAACCAGGACGAGCTGATTCTCACTGAGACAAGCGTCTTTGGACTGAAACGAGCGGATTGTTGAGGAGACGCTCAGATTGTAGTACAGTACCAATTTTTTCTTTTTACCTCAGTCAAGACGAGCGTCTTACTGCTCGAACGCTCGAATTTCATCCAAGACGAGCGGGTTCCCTCTGGGACGCTCGGATCATTCCTGTACCTCACAGGTTCAGTTCCACCCGTGGGAATTTTCATATGCCATGTCATTTCTTCTTCATTCCCTTGGTCTTCATTATGGGTGCACTACGAAGGCTTGGATAGCCTAGGCAATTGCTATCCCCACACTAAGTTAGAACACTACACATCAAGAAACATTTAAGTCCCTCCCTCACTTTCTCTCAAAATGACAATCTTGATCAAAATGTACAAATGTAAATCCAAAATTGACAAAAAATGCAATACAAGAATAAAATGCAAGTTAAGGGGTTAGAATATTTACAAATGGTAGTTTAGGGAGGACTCCACCAAACTCTCCCTCTTGAGATGAGATGTCAAGGGGGCATAGCCAAGGTGTTGTTGATGTTGCTCAACACCTTGAAGAAGTAGTCAAAGGCTTGTTCATTGTCATTATAAAGATCTTCAATAGACCTTTGCACATTGTGTTCTTCATGGTAGTGACTTGAGTCAAGATGGTCACCAAAGCCTTGGTCTATAGCATTGCCAATGTAGTGATTGACTAACCCATCTAATTCATCATCCCATAAACCACATACTTCACTAGTTTGCTTCCCTATAGTATCGTGAGTTGATGGAAACAACTCCTCTTTCTTGTTACCATGGCCAATGAGGCCTTCTTCTTCTCTTGTCATGATTGGTGGTGAGCTATTCAAGCTCTCATTGTTGCAATTTCCTTGCTCTTTAGACGGAGCATCTTGAAGATTATCCACTTTCTTATTCTATATGGGTGGTGATTCTTTACCCATAGCTTGTTCTTTGCATTGAGATGCCAACTTCTTCCTATCACTTTCTCGGCTATAGTGATCAATCATGAAACATGGCTCATGTAAGCGGGGAACTCTCATTGTCTTGTCAAGGTTAAAAGTGATTGTCTCAACTCCCACTTGAAGTGTAAGATCTCCATGTTTCACATCAATCACCGCTCCCGTGGTATGTAATAAGGGTCTTCCTAAAATGATAGGAATATTGGAATCTTCCTCCATGTCAACAATAACAAAGTCCACCGGGATGAATAACTTGCCAATTATTACGGGCACATCCTCCCATACCCCTAAAAGTGTCTTCGTTGATCGATCCGCCATTTGAAGCGTGATATTAGTGCACTTGAGTTCTCCCATTCCTAGCCTTTTGCACACCGAGTATGGCATGACACTCACACTTGCCCCAAGGTCACATAATACTTTGTTGATTGTAGTGTCGCCAATGATGCATGGAATAGAGAAACTTCTCGGATCTTTGAGCTTTGGAGGTGAACTTCCTTGTATAATAGCACTACTCACCTTAGTGAACGGAATAGTCTCTAGATTCCTGATGGATTTCTTCTTTGTAAGAATATCTTTCATGTATTTTGCATAGGCCGGAACATGATTGATCAATTCCGTGAATAGAATTGAGACTTCTAAGTTCTTCACAATCTCCAACTTTCCAAGTTGTTCATCAAACTTAGGCTTAGCTTGATGACTTGGGAATAGAAGTCTAATCACAATAGGCTCTTTCTCCTTAGCCTTCTCTTCATTTTTCTTCTTTGAAACTTCTTGAATGGTGGTGGGTTCTTCTTCTTTAGAGTTTTCCACAACTCTTTCCTTGTCACTAGCCTCCACAATGTCTTCCTCAATTTGCTTCTTTGGCCCTTCATACCTTGTACCACTCCTCAAATGGATGGCATTCACCGACTCATGTCTTGGGGGATTACTTTGAGGTGGTAATTGCCCCTTTTGTCTTTGAGAGCTAAAAGATGCTAATTGAGAAATTTGGGTTTCCAACATCTTTGTGTGAGCTAGTATGTTGTTGATGGTGATATCTTTTTCTTGGCTATCTTTTTGCATTTGAGTGAAAAATTCTTGTTGATTCTTTTGCATTTGGAGGACCGCTTTTTGAACATCAAAGCTTTAGTCATTGGATTGATTGTAAGAGGGTTGATTTTGATAACCTTGGCTTTGGTAAAAGAGTCTTTGAGCTTGGTTTCTCATTGGGGGTGGGGTGTATGTTGGTTGAGGGTTTTTAACATTTTGGCTTTTGTATGAAAGGTTCGGATGGAATTTGTTATTCTCATTGTAATAGTTGGAATAAGGGGTGCCACTCTTGTATGCTTGGAAAGCATTCACTTGTTCCCCTACATTCACTTTGGTCATGTCCCAAAGTTCCACAACTCTCACATACTCCTCTTGGAATTGATGATGATGCCACCATAGCATTAACATGTTGCTTGAGTGATTTGGAGGCCTCTTCAAGTTTAGCCATGGCCTTCTCAAACTTCAAATTAATGGTGTCAATGTGAGCACTTAGTTGAGCACCTAATTGAGTAATGGAATCCACCTTATGCTTTCCTCCTCTAGTAGCCTTCCGAGGTCTACTATATTGCGAGTTATGGACTGCTATTTCCTCAATTTTCTTCCATGTTTGATTGTCATCAACTTCGGTAAACATACCATTGGATCCCATATTGAGAATGTTTCGGGAGTTTTCATATAGACCATTCCAAAATTGTTGCACAAGGAACCACTCGCTAAGTCCATGGTGTGGACAAGACTGACAAGTATCCTTGAATCTCTCCCATGCTTCATACAAAGATTCCTCATCCCTTTGTTTGAACCCGGTGATTTGGGCTCTCAACATGTTAGTCTTTTCCGGAGGATAAAAGTTCTTGTAGAAAGCAAGTGCCAATTTCTTCCAAGAATCAATACCAAGAGTAGCCTTGTCTAGGCTTTTCAACCAGTGTTTCGCGGTACCAATCAAAGAAAAAGGAAATAAGACCCATCGAATTTGGTCGTGAGTAACTCCGGTTTGAGAAATCGTATCACAATAGTCACAAAAAGACTCCATATGTGAGTGAGAGTCTTCACTAGACATCCCCACAAATTAACTTCTCTCAACTAGTTGTATGAATGCGGATTTAGCAATAAAATTACCGGTTAAATGTTGTGGTGTAGGAGTACCATTTGGTAGGTTCTCCTCGGTTGGTACGGAATGTGATGAGAATTTAGGCATTGTGGGTTGATTTTGTGGTGGGTTTTGTATTGGGTTTTCCTGTCCTTCTCTTGCAAAAGGGTTGGTAAACTCAATGTTATTTGGCTGAATGTCTACAATCTCTCCAATAACTCTCAAAGTACCTCTAGTAAGTCTTCTATTGTTGGTCAAAGTTCTTTCAATTTCAAAATCAATGGGTAATAAGTTACCTTGTGATCTCCTAGACATGCAAAATATCAAACAACTCGAAAACAATTAGAACAACCTTGAGGAGATTGACTTCCCCAAGGTAAAGAAAGACACAACTAAAAACAATTAAAGAAAATCAAATCAAGTTAACACCATCTCCGGCAACGGTGCCATTTTTGGTGTCGGTTAAAACTCGTCGTCAAAAGCTACCTAATCAAAACAATATTTATAACTTCACAAAGTACTCTTAGCAAAGAGGTAAGTAAAGGTCGGATCCCAAGGGACGGGTATTGATGTAGGATTTTTCATTGCAAATGGTTGTGTCTTAGGGTGTCACAATTTCGGTTGAGATAGGAGATCAACTAAACTAATCAATAATATAAAACCAAGGTAATAAAAAAAAGCAAGGTGATTAAAATGAGATGTAAACAATTGATTAAAATCACTAGAGTGTCATGGGTTCATAGGGGATTCATGGGAGTTGATCATACATACATGTTCTCTACTAGATGCAAGCACTTATTGTTGTGATGGGATCGAGTTGGTGTATAAGCTTACAATTCCTAAGAAGGTTTGGGTCCCAGAGCCGAATCGATTAGATTGTATAACACCTACAAGTCGACTTAGTCCTTCCTATTCAACTATATGCATGGTCTAATGAGACTCGAGTTGGTGTATAAGCTTACAAGTCTCATTGAAAAGATAGGTGATGGGTAAAAAATGCAAGGATTCATAGGCTCGCATTTCATCAAACATAACATGTGCATAAGTTGAAATCACAACAAGGAAGCAAATTAATTATGAAAACATATTAGATTAAGCATAAATCAATCCCTATGTTGGTTTCCCCTAACTCCCCATCAACCCTAGTTAAGAAAACTACTCACTCATTATCAATTTTAACATGCTAACAAGGTTGTCAATAATACTAGCACAGCAAAACATGATGAATAAATGAAAATGATTAACAATAATTAAATAAGGTTAAGAGAGAATAATACCTATGAAGATGATTCCAAATAATAAATCAAAGAATAATAGAAATACTTGATGATTTATGGAAGGTTGTCAATCCTCCAAATAAACCCAAATATCTTCTAATTACCCAAAATAAAATGAAGAACAATAGAGAAATTAAGGAAAGATTAAGTATTGAGATTTGTATTAAGACTAGATTAAAAGTTGATTACAAGATTAAGGAATGATTAAAACTTGATTAAGAAAGTATTAAGAGAGCATCCTAATCTAAGTAGTACAATGGGGTATTTATACTAAAGATTAGGTACAAGGATTAAGGTTACTAAGGGCTTAAATGATTATTAAGTCCTTAAGAAAAGTTGAGGAAATGCTCCTCTCGAAGGAAATGAGCATATCCGTTTGGCTAGTCTTGGCACGATCCGTGCGTCGTGGGAAGTGGCACGGGCTCTCTGGACTGTGATCTGAGCGGTTGTCTGGGAGACGCTCGGATCGTTTAGCTGCAAGACGGGCGTCTTGGCTGCGGGACGCTCGCATGGTGGTGAAGGAAGACGCTCGGATTGTCTGTGATCCGCTCGGATCCCACGGCAGACTGCTTCTCTTCTTTTGTTCCTTCATAATCCGCGAGGATCATTCTGGGGATGCAAGGATCTTTTCGTCATTGCCCATTTTACTTTATTATCTACATAGGCCTTCTAGTATCGTCTTCTCTTTGATGCTTGGTCATTAGATGTGATCAATTTAGCTCCATTTCGCCATGTAAATGTAAGGTTAGCACTCCTTTCCTACTAAAGAGACAAAACCTCAAAGAATATGCAAAATGGGAAACTAAAGATAGTAAATGACCCAATTATGAACTATAAGCATAGGAACGAGGTAAATTCGGGGACTAAATGTGCAAAAATATGAGTCACATCAACAATGCATACAAAAATTAAACGTGATAACAAAAATGCATTAAAAACAATATGCAGACACGGATATGGATGCATATACCCTCCCCAAACCAAACTATACAATGCTCTCATTGTACTCAAAATAGGGAAAGGAAATGCAAATTGATTAGAAGAATGAAGCTCGGAAAACTTACAAGAACACGCGAAGTTGGGACCTCCCTAAACCAGCCAACAACAAGGGAGGTCGATAATAGCTTCGTAACAACGTCACCGGAAGTGAATCAAAACAACGAACCCGATCGAGAGGACATAGCACTCGACCGAGTTGAATGAACCGATACAGTGCTCGATCGTGTGGGTTAATTACTCGATGGTACTCGATCGAGGTATAAAAGTACTCGATCGAGTCAAATGGGCTGCAGAAGTTGCTCGATCGAGAACAAAGAGTACTCGATCGAGGGATCCTTGTGAGGTACCTACAAATACACAATGAACGACCTACAGGACTAACAAAACAAGCCTAACATTCCAGTTTATTGTCTGAAAACCAATTATTACACACACAACAAAAACTGAAATGATTGAAAATCGAATGAAAAATTTTAAACTCCGGGTTGCCTCTCGGTCAGCGCTAGTTTCAGATAGGTCCCTGCTCCACCTTCTTTTCTTCCTCCACTGACGCAAATCAATGGCCCACAATAAGGCTTATGACTAAATGAAGTCCCCTCAGAATCCATGATTTTGACTTTTGGTCGCCAAAGCATAACATTGGAAGAACAGCGACTCATTACAGCATAAACCACGCCACCACGTTTCTTGGCCGTATTGCACGCCCTCTTATTATGTGGGATGGAATCTTCAAATCCTCCTCCCGGGTCTTCTAACTTGTCAAGACCTGTATAAGAAGAAAAAAGACGATATTCCTCCAACTTGCTCCCAAACTGGGCGGAGGCGTCAAATCAAAAACAGTATTTGATTTAACGGAAGGAATAGAAGGAATCCCATTGAGTTCAAAAGAAGGAGTAGTATTACCTCTAATTTGATAGGATTGGACTTCAATTACCTTCTTGTCGTCATCCAAAATAGGCGTAAATGATGAGTCAACACTGTTCATAGCCAAATCATTCGATCGAGAATGAACAGTGCTTGATCGAATGATTTCTTCACCAAAACTACTCGATCGAACAGTGCTTACCGTTCGATCGGGGTCTTCTTTCTCAGCAGTGCTCAATCAAACAATGTAGGGTGTTGGATCGAGGTCTTCCTCGTACAAATTGTTCGATCGAGTGTTGTAAGCTATTCGGTCAAACACTTCCTCATATAAGTCATTCGATCGAACGTTGTAGGCTGTTCGATCGAATTTTTGTTGATGTATAGTGCAAAAGTCTTCGTATGATGCTTCATTTTCAGCTAAATCTTCGAATTCCGAGTTATACATATCATCATCGTCAATAGACAACTCAGGTCTTTCATAGGAAAGACCACTTTTGGTACAGATAGCATATACCATCTCTGAGTGCCTAAAATCGAACTCGACAACTAATTGAGCTATTTGAGATTCAAATAGCTTTAAATGAGCCTCTCTAGATTTATCATATTCTTGCACTTGAAGTGCAAGTGTCTTCACTCAAGACTTCAATTCAGCAATCTCTTCATTCTTTTTAGCAAGAGGAGGGGTTTTTTTGTTGTGGCGGCCAGATAAATGTAGGCTTTTGATAGCCTCGTCGCTGAAGCGGATGTGGTGGCATATATGTCAGTTGTTGTAAAGGTGGGGTAAAGTTCGGGTAAGCCCTACTGTGTTGGCCATAGGAATGACTACCTTGTCTACGCTGCTTAAACGCATAGACTTCGTCGATCTCCGCCATACAAATAACAGCATTGTGCCCCGCAGCACCACATCTCCCACAGATGAGCACCTAGTTGTGCCATAGTATGGATTTGAGATGGACCACGCCAATATTGTCTACTCTCCAGCTTCCCAGATCTTGCATTCTGAGCTTCAAATTGTGCTATAATTTTCGAGACGTTAGACATCTTGGTAGAAGAATCAAAGGTACTCAAGCCTTCCTTTGATGATCTTTCTCCCAGAATCCTGTCTAGATAGGACCTGTAGGAACTATCAAAACAAAACTAGAAGAAAAGATAAGAACTCCCTCAAAGAATAAATTCCTCGAGGCTTAAGACAGACAAAAATAAAACAAGCAGATAAAATAGTTACCTCCCTGGCAACGGCGCCAAAATATGACGCGGCTGTCACAACCCTATCAAAAATAAAACCAACCGGCTCTAACTAATGCAGCAGAGGCAAGTCGGGTATCGTATCCACAGGGAGGCGGTCACTATCTACTCGTTATTTAGTCTCTCTATGGTCACAAAATGGGCTTTGAGTTGTTTTGACTAAACTAAAAAGCAATAAGAGTAAAAACAATTAAAAAGCCAAGAGTGAAAAGGATTGAGAGAAAATAGAAAGAGAGATGCTAGGATGTCAGTTCACCATGATCTTACACAAATCAGCTAAAGGTAGGTCAGTCGGTCTGATGTGAGAAGGGTAAAGGAAAGGTCCTTCCGGTCCGCTATCCGCCCTAAAATACTACTAACTTAGCTTCCGCCCTCATTAGAGTAGTCTTTTGTTCATAACAGGTCTGTTCATTCCAATCTTCCGATCTAGGTCTGAATTTAACCAGTTTAATTACTTCAGTTGCATGCATTCAGCCTAATAATTACAGTTATTTTTGCTGTAAAACAATTCTCACATGTAGACCTTCTAACCTAATTATCGCATCATCGTTTTACTACCATGGTTCCCCTAATCCTAGAATTAGAGAAATTAGCTATGCATAACGACAAATAAAGTGATTAATAAAGCAATACTAAACATGGTAAAGAGATGTGCAAAAGAGAAATAATACTTAAATAAAAGGGAGAAAGGAAATTACAAAAGTTGAGATCCGGAAAATAGAAGTCGAACAAGAGTAAAAGCTGAATAATATAGTATGAAGAATGTCTTTAACCTGATTAAGTCTCTCCTATTTATAGGAGAGATATTTATTTAACCTAAGCACGATAATTAAAGATATTAAAATCTACGTTCAATAGCAAAGTGCTCGATCGAGCATATTGGAATCACTCGATCGAGTCAATCCTCCAGCAAACCCTCTGGATCGAGTACATCACTACTCGATCGAGGAACACCGTTTGAGCACCTCTCGATGGAACAAAGCAGTGGTTCGATCGAGTATTATTCACTATCCAAAAGATTTCGATCAAGCATATAGGCAAGCAAAACCTCTTGATCGATGACTCCACCACTGAAGTCAGCTATGACTCGTTGATTTAGCTTCCAAGACACTTTCATGCATCCCAAGGCAGCAATATTCCTGCTCTAATTCCTTCCATCTCCCGAATACAGCCTAAAAGGACCGTAGAAAGCTCAATTCTGCTTCTTTTAGGTCCATTCCTGCAATTAAAGCCAAACGAACCAAAGTAGACTATTCAGGGCATTTCCTAGCCTAAAACTACGGGAATTGCATAGAAATACGTTCATAAGAGGCTCAAAGAGACCATATAAAATGCAGGTATCAAAGACGGTGATGGGGATGATGATGCTTGGTTGACAAACCGGACTGCATCAAGCCTCTTACTCCAATAATTCTGGCTATGTTCAATGGATGCTTTGATTAATAAGTGTTGATCAACAAGTAGCCTGGCTAGAACCTACTCCTCATCTGCAATCATTTCTTTAATCCACTCTTCGTTGTTGATTAAAGCTGTGTTAAATGTCATCGTGTTTTTTCAATTTTGAGTGATGAGGATGATGTTCTTTGAAAGTTGGTTAATGTATCAACTAGATCAATGACGTACTATTTATATTCGTATTCAATTTTTTTATTAATTTTTTCGTATTTAATTTTCTGTTTAATTAATTAATGTGATAAAGAAAACTGATATTCATTAATTAGAGAAAGAAAAATACATAACAATAACAAGAAAAGACAGTTTAAATAATTCAACACTACATGGGGTCTATATATATATATATATATATATATATATATATATATATATATATATATTAATAATTAATTAATCATAATTATAATCATCGTGTAATTCCCCCGCGATTGAGTTAAATATCAGATGTTCAACATGGATTATTAGGAGGCACTTGTTCTTCCTCCCATGAACGAGCCATGGCGTTAGTATCGTACCGATATGTTCTTAATAGATTAATGTCACGATCGGTCGCAATCCATAGATATTGTGCTTGTAACCCACCATCCGTATAATAATTGTGTTATCCAGCGTCAAGATCCTCGTATCTTGCCTGGAGTTTTCTCGCTTGACGAAAGTGTCCAACTTCTTCCCAAAACCTTCAAAATCGATCATTGCGTAACCAAGAAAACCACGATCTTTAGCCCAAGATGGGTGGACCTTTTTAACTTTCGTATAACCACCTTGACGAAGCATATTTCTCATCCACGTTAAACTTTTCTAAGAACCCTTACCATCGTCTTCAACTTTGATTGGAAGGTGGTGTATAATACACGTAATAGGATGGACATAGCAGGTGTTTGATAGTGATTCAACGTTTTTAGAAGACGATGACATGATGATCGAGGTATAAAATTTTTCGTTAAATTATATGTTATAATTAATTACCTAATGAATTGGTGCTTGTGGTTAACTAAACAATGAATTGGTACATATTTATAGGAAAATGTGTGTGCATGTGAATGGATAGTAATTAATAACGGTCAAAAAAATTAAAATAATAATAATACATAGGAATTTAACATAATTTAATTATATAAAATGACAACGGTTTTACAAAAACTGTGATCAATGTATCCAATAACTACGGTTGTTCCTTAACCATTGTCAATTTTGAACCATTGAAACTATTCATATATTTAATTATACCGTTTCCAATACATGCATGACCCCTAAACCCCTATATATATTAGAACCCTATAATTAAACTTTTAATATTCACAACAAAATCTAAAGTCTTTTTTTTAATATATCAAATTATATATTCAAAAAAGTATTCATTAATTATGACGTCTTATAATTCATCATCCGATGAATGATAGTACGAATCTGATGTCGAATCATTCGACGGATTCGAAGATTTTGAACGCCTAACTAGAATTTTGTATGTCAAACCTTTGATGTGCATCATTGACATTCGCCCATACACAAAAGACGAGAATGGGAAAAAAATATTGTCCTATGACCTTAACTAGTTAATAGGGTTAATTCGGGCTACCAGATTGGATTTGGTTCAAGCTATCCACCCGGCTCTTTCGCATGATGGGTCGTTCAAGTCTTACGCACTCATCGAGTTTAGTGAGGGTGAGGAGCGCGAATGCTTCCGCCAAGCTCGCAAACTGGAGCGAGCTTTTTATAACAATGATTCTTCAAGGTTTTGGTTTGATACCAATAAAGAAAGGGAAGAACCATATTTATGGGTTGCGAATGAAGATGACCGTGGACGAGTGGCATATTTGAACTTACACGATCGTAATTTCGAGTTAGGGAGAGTGCCGTTGGAATGGGAAAACGACTCGGTGGATTGGGTTCAACGTGAAAGAGATGTTTTTAGTGATATTGTCGATGGATTCCGCACTCTGTTCCCTGATTATTAATTATCTTGTTTTTTTTCTTTTTTTTTGATATAATTTTTAAGATCAAATTACCTTGTATGGTTTTATTTCAATTCTGTCTTGCTTCGTTCCATTGTTTAGTTTTTGAATATGCAAATGAATAGTTAACAATTAAAATACATAAATAATTAAGCTTCAATTCATTAGAAAGAGAACAACAATAAATTATATTATACAATCAACTTAATTTCATTGCTACAAAATTAAAATAAAAACATAATTATTAATTATTAGAATCTGATGACAAAGGATAATCTTCATAAAGTTTGGTCCACATCAAGTCTTAGAGCGACCCTTCATTGTCTGCGGCCACCACAGGTGGAATTGCCTCTGTCTCCCATGACAGAGGCACGGTGACAAGGTTGTGATACCTACTATAATGACTCAGCAGAAGTTGATCAACATGGGGCCACAACTCATAGATAAGGGCCTTTTTGTCTAGCATCTAAATAGAAGTTCAGTTTCTCCGCATCTTTCCCCGCAAATCTAGCCTCGAATTGTATTGCCCGACGAAAACTTTCATGGTGGTCGGCTTTGTTAAACTCAATAAAAGTTAATCCTTGAAAACCATGCCTGTTAGTCGACATAGGGTGGACTCTCTTAACCGCAATGAAACTGCAGTCATGAAGCATTAACCTCATCCACCCAAAATCCTTATTTACACCCTTTCCATTTTCATAACGAACAAAGAGATTATAAACAATGCAAGTAACATGATAGACGTAACGAGAACGTGATTGTGGTTCCGTTAAACCAACCATATTATTAGGTACGGAGTATATTTTTTTTTGAGGGAAATATTTTAGAGAGAGAATGAAAGAGTAAATGTTTGATATTCAACTATAACATTATAACGACATATTTATGGTCCAAATTGAATAGTATAACGCATGCATAAAATTCTGAATAAAGTTACACATTTTTCGCATGCATTGGTTCAACTCAGCTGATTTGAAAAATGACCGTTGTCCAAATATACAACAACGAACATAAAAAAACCGTTCTTGTTTTATACTCCCTCCTATTCACTCATTTCCTCCCTCTTTCCTTTTTAGGCAAGTCGGATTTTCCTCCCACTTTCCTTTTTTGCATGTGGGGTTGTGTGTTTTGTGTGGTCCAAATTCAATTACATGTGGGGCTGTGTGTTTTTTGTGGTCCAAATTCACTTTCTTATTTCTTGTGCAAAATAAAAGAGGGAGGAAATGAGTGAATAGGAAGGAGTATTTTATAACGGTTTTATGTAAACCGTTGACAAAAAACTGATAACGGGTATTGCAGGACCGTTTACAATATATAATTTATAACTGTTTTATGTAAACCGTTGGCAAAAATATGATAACGAATTTTGTAGGACCGTTTACAAGATATATTTTATAACAGCTTTATGTAAACCATTGACAAAATATAATAACGGTTTTGCAAGACCATTTACAAGAAAATATTTTATAACGGTTTTGATTCTAATCGTTGATAATTTAGAACACTGTCGTCGACAGAACTGTTGTTGAACTTCATTTAATAACGGTGTCACTGTAAACTGTTTTTGCAGGATTTCTCACAAAGATAATGTCCTGCCAGGGATGTAATTGCAAGGCAATCTAACTTAAAATAAGAGTAAATTAAAAATTACTCCCTTTTAAAATCCAGTTTTTTAAAATTACTCCCTTATATAATTTTTTCCTAAAATTACTCCCTTAAAATGCACTTTTATCAAAAATTGCTTCAAAACACCAACTTAAGTTACTTATTCCGTCATTTTATGAACTTATTTTGTTTGTGTCTTAGCTAATTTATACTTTAAAACGTATAACAATGGAGAATAAGTTCAAAAACAAACGTAATAAGTCACCTAAATTGGTGTTTTGAAGCAATTTTTGATAAAAGTGCAAATTAAGGGAGTAATTTTAGGAAAAAATTATATAAGGGAGTAATTTTAGAAATCATGATTTTAAAAGAGAGTAATTTTTAATTTACTCTTAAAATAACTAAGCCTGACTAGTACGACTGATTAAATAAAGAACGAATAATGTAATGAGGCACAAAGATTTATACGTGGAAAAACCCTGGGAATAAGGGGAAAAAACCATGGGCACCAAGCCAGGAGGGATTGTTACTATGATTATGACTATTCTGACAGGGAATGTGTATGTCAGGCTAGGAATAGAGTATGATTGTTTATTAATAATGCTATGGTAGTTTATGATTACAAAGATGAGAGTAAAGTGCGAGTGAGTAAGAGACCTTTTCTTATTTCTTCTCCTAGCTATTTATGGTGGCCTTCTTCTCCTTGTAACGGTCCTCCCAAAGTTATTTTAGACTTCCCTAGTAAATAGGCATCGTCCCCTATTTACCCGGGAGTGGTTGGTTGACTCCTAAGACTTTCCGCCTTTATTTCTGCTAGGTTGACTGCTTCATACTTGTTGTGGGTTTTGTTGAATAAGTCTCCTATGTAATAGGAACCACTTTTCTTAATGTTAGTTGTTGATGCGTTCTAGTAGTGCTTATCATGTAACTTGGTGAGATATCTCTTCAGGCCTGGCCTGATAGATGCCTGACCTCTCTTTCCCTTATGACTGGCACCTGTCTGGATGCCTTGTATTAGATATCTTTTGTTCAGGCTTGCCTTGGTCATTACCTGATTGTTTCCTGGTCAGGCAGGATGATTTTGGGCCTAACAATTGCCCCTTATCTTTTTATTCCCAGTGGATCTGGCCAGGGATAAGGAGATAAAAAATTCGGGCTTGGCAAAGAAGTATAAGAATATTTACCGGAAAAGAGTTTGAGTTCCTTTCAACTTCTATAACGGCTTGTGGCCATAAATGAGGCAGGTTCATTAAACCCTAGGAGAGTCATGATTGGATTCATCCACTTGTCTTATCCATTGGATTTTTGCGGCTATAAAAAGCTTTGAACCGTTTGCTTGCTTCCATATTTGCATTCTTCAATTCTCTAAATTTTCTCTCTTCTGTCTAATTTCTTTGCAAAATAAATCCTTCTTTGAAAATCAATTTCATATTCGAATCATAAAATGGCTGGTAGAAGGAGAAAGGATGCTGGATCAAAGACTGCTGTTGGGGCTGAACAGGCTCCTGTAGTGGTAGATGTTCCAGAAATTATTCCTGAAGATGAAGTTATGAAGATTTCTGCCTCTGCAGAAATGCTATCTATTATGCACAAGGGTGTCACTTTTGCCTCTGTAAAATCATTGTCTGCCTCTTTCGGTGAGGCCAATCAATTGAAGCCTTCTTTCGAGCATTACTTGAAAGGTATGGGTCTTCTCCCATCTGGTGTTGAGGTCTGGGTCCCTGAGAGTGGTCCAGTCAGGGCTAATTGGTGTAGTCCTGGCTGCTTCTATATCTTCGATTGGGCGTTTAAAGGAGGTTGCAGGCTTCCCTTTTCTCCATTCATGGTTAAGGTCATCAGGGCCATCAAAGTCGCCCCTTTCCAACTTATGTCGATGGTTTGGAAGATTGTTCAATCTGTTGAACACCTATGTGCCAAGCATAACTTGGCGGATTACTCTTGAAGATTTCAAGAATGTCTACCATTTAAAAAGTAATACCACTGGACGCTTCAATCTTCGAGTCAGGGCAAAGATGACTCATCTGATTACCAATTTTGATTCAGGCGATGACAAGGCTAGGGCCACAACCTATATGTTCATCAGGGCAGATTCTGTTGCCCCTGATCTGGATTAACTTAACTATCCGGCTGTGGAGGGTGGTAAGTTCTTTTCCCTGCATTCAATTTAGGTTATAACAGTATGTAGATTAAATTTTAAAGATAGACATACCTGTGTTGTGTTTGTAGTGGCTGATTGGGCTAATAATCTTGATGCTGAGGGGTTGGCTGACCGGATTGCAGCTTTTATGGCCTTGCCGGATGAGGAGAGGGTGTGACCTGCCTTCCTTGGAGAGGAGCACATGCCTCATTTCAAGAAGGCTAAATTGAGCACTTACAAGGCTATCAGAGGTGCCAAGGCTTCAAAGGCCTCTTCATCAGACAATAAGTTTTTTGTTTTTTCTTTGTAAATTTTATTGCCTGAACATATGTTAGTATTAGTGATATAGGATTTCGTCGTGTAGCTACCAGGGCTTCTTCAAGTATTGATAGTTTTGGCTTGTCTTTAGTAAAGGCATGCGTTTCTCAGATCACAGGGGAAAAGTCCCGGAGTAGTGAGGCTACGGGGAGTGACAGTACGTTGCAAGTCCAGGTCCCTGCCCATCAGGCACAGATGGTGTCTCCTCCTCAGGTTGAGGTCGATATTGATGAGCCTAGTCACGCTGGAAAGAGAAAAAGGTCGGATGAGGCTTCTGAGGGAGTTGGTGGTGTGAGTGAGGTCAGGGAGGTTAGGGATAGGCTTGCTGATATTCAATTTGCTAAGGAACAAATCTGGCCACACTCTTTCTTAGTTGATGATCCCTACTACAAGTACCAGGCTGAGGAAATGTCTGCCCAGGCAGTGACTGCTATGTATCGTTCCAGGGACTATGCTGCTAACCTGGTTACCATGCTACAGGAAGTATGACTCTTTTCTCCTTAGTTTTTTTTGGTTGTGTATTTCTAGTTTGCCTGATTTATGATTTGCTTGTAGAATGTAAATGACATATTGAGAGGTGCATGTGAGCTGGAATCCTCTAATGCCTGAAGAAGGATGCTGAATCATTGAAGATGGATTTAGAAGTGCTGAAAAAGGAAAAATGAATCTCTGAAGAAGGAGAATGAGGGAGGCAAAGCAAGGCTGGTTGTGGAGACGTTAAAGTTGGGGTCTTATCAAAATGCTATGAAATCTATCCAGGCTAAGCTTGTTACAGTCCAGGAAAAATTGAAGGCTGAGAAGCAGGCTATGAAGGATCACTTGAAGGTAAAAGAGGAACTGGCTGCTGAAAGGGATGTGGTGCAGGGTAGGTAAAAGTATGCTACCATATATTTCTTTGGCAATGGTCGTGTAGATGCCATGAAGGAGCATGTTGAAGTCAGGCCATATTGGAACGCAGAGCAAGAAATGGCTGATCTCAATGCCACCTATCGATCCTGATCTTTGCAAGCTGCATGCTGATGACGAGGTTGACTCTTCCCCTTCCAAAAAATGCGGTGGGCTGATGAGGATGAGGATAATGAAGAGGAGGAGACGGCTGATAAAGGCATTAGTTCAGCTACTGCTTCCAAGGTCGGCTGATAGCTTAACTTTTAGGGTAACACATTTTTGGCCTATCTAGGGGGGGGGGGGGGGGGGATGTTCCTGGACAAACTTATCTTTAATTTTTATTGCAAGCTGGTATTTGTCCTACCTAGGGAGGGATGTTCCCTAGGCTAACTTTGAATTTTCTGCTTTTCCTTTGATATAATTTGAAGTTGTTTTCCTTTTCCGTTGTGTACCTTGGTCTAATTAGGTAGTACCTGCAATAATGTAATTTGAGCCATTTTGTTAAGATAATGCCTGTTAGGAGGGCTTATGGCCCTCAATCCGTTTTAGGAAATCATGGCTTTTTTGCCTGTCTGGAGGGTTGTTTTTGAGAAAGAGGGGTGGTTGCCTGTCAGGGGGAGGGGGGCTTATGGCCCTCAGCCTGTCAGGAGAGCTTTAAGACATGTGGTATGGTCTTTATTTTACCATCATACATGTCTTATTATTCTAAGCTCAGTATTTATGTGTTTTTTAGATGTGGCAGAAATGCCAAGGTTTATGAAGCATTTCTGAGATGCTGTTCAGGTTGGGTGGAGTGGCCCTCAATCCCGAATATTTGTTTAAGCCTATAATTATAACGACCTAGATAATTATAGAAAAGGTGTAAAACAAGTTTTCAGGATTTAGCATTGTAGTATGGTAAAATTGTAATCATGGTGGGTAAGAAATAAAGTAGGAATATAATAGACAAGTATTCAAGTAAAATTTCAATTAGCAGGAAAGCACATATAAGGAACATAGAGAGGTTATGGATTATTTCATTCGGGGGGGGGGGGGGGGGTCTCACATAGAATGTTGCCAGGTAAGAGATTAAGTTCATGACCTTACCAGGTTTGAAGTATAAGAAAATAAGTTTATACATGAAATAGTTTTAAGTGGGAGTTGTGTAGGAATATGTGTCCTCCGACAATTATGCGATCACAACTGTCGATCATGATGATTACATTTTTAAATCTCATTTTAAGAATACATGTGGGAAGTAATATTTTACTGTCAACTGGTCTACACATATCGGTAATGATTGGCTGACTAGAGTTTGACATTACTGTCGTGCGACGGTGTTGATTAGTTGATCCCCTTAGGTCATACCTAAAGGGTAACACTCTTAATTGAATATTTAATTTATCGTATGACGATACGAGTTAATTAAATCACTTAAAATTGACGGACAGTTTTGGAAGTAATATTTACGTGTCTTATTGTAATTTGATTAAATAAGATACGGTCTAAGTAATCGAATTGTTTTATTAATTAGATAAAATTATTGTTTAAAGAAACAATTGAATATGAATGAATAATTTATTATAAATAAAAGATGTTGTGATTTATAAATTGGTAAACCATTTTGGGACAAGTAATTGTGAATTACTATGTTAATTTTTATAAGTGACATATTTTATTGTTATGTTGATTTTTAATTGTTAAAAATACATTTTATATATAAGATGTCATGTAATATATCACATGTGACATATTGACAAAATCACAAATAAAATGGACTCATCCATTTTATGTGTGTGTACCGAAATAGAGGGGGTATTAGGATAAAAATTGTGTTCATTATTTATAAGTGGAAAACATAATTATAAGACCTAAACATAGCCTTGCATACATAACATTTTCTTGGGAAGAAAAGGAGAGCATGCATTGGGCTATGTCCCCTTCCTATTTCGGTTTTTCCACATGAAAAAGAGCAAAAGTTTTTCTTATTTTTCTACTCTTACACTACTTGAAAAACTAGTGTATTATTCATTCATTCACAAAATAACTTAAAGAAGTTTAGAAAGAGAAACAAATACTCCAAAATTCCTCTCCTCTTGGCCGAAAATTCAAGAGGACAAAACAATATTTTGGGTCAATTTTATTAAGATTAGTATTGTTCTAGTAATAATAATATTAGTCTTTTAAGAGGTTATCTTGGGTATAATTCTTTGGGAGGGATTCTAAGTTTGAATCCTTGTTCATCCAATATTAGGAAGCTCAAGAACAAGTAAGAAGGAGATCTTACTTGTGCCCTTTTAATCCGAAAATCCATAGTAAGAATGACGATTTCTTCTCTATTTCTACTTTTGTTTGCATGCATAAGATCTAAATTAATTTTATGACTAAATTATTTGTTACATATATGAATATGTTGTTTAATGAGATTAATAATTCCTAACAAGCGGTATCATGAGCCTTAGGTTGTTTGCATGGAAATCGGTTATTGTTTTTCCGAGTTATACGATTAACAAAAAAAACTTATAAATTTGTGTTTATTATGAAATATCATGAAATTTATTATGCATGTTAAAGTTTCCGGTCCTAAAATGTTTTAGGATATTTTGGTTTATTTTATGGATTTTATTGTTCATTTTATATAATAATGGCATTAAAATGTGATTTTTATGATAAAAATGTCATTTTTGGACTAAAAATAGCTAAACTTCGATTTTTCCTGTGGTTTTTGGATATGTTTTTACATATATTATATACAGATGGCCTGTAAATGTTCAAAATAAAATGAGTTGTTATACTCGAAATATGAATTTTTCATGTTAAAATCGAATTTAAATGGTTAAATAGGTTAATATGAGTTATATTTCGAATCTGGTCATAGAAATTTAGTATGTTGTCACATGCAATTTTACAAGATGTGTGTAAAATATTTGGCTATAATGAAGTCTTATGCATGATTTATGAATTTTTGATGAAAAATCACATAAATAGTGACTTTAATTAGTAAAAATTGCTAAAACGTACTTCATGACTAAGGAAAAACGTCACATGTTGAATTTTATCACATATTTCAGATCTAAAAGTTAAAAGTTAAGAAAAATATTTTTCTCATATTTTTATGGTAATAATTGATAAATCGGATAAACCGCAACATTGTTTTTCTCGATAAATTTTGAAATTTTTAACCTAAGTTTTTTGAACATTATGAGTGTCATGGTATTTTTTTCAGAATGTTCATGAGTTTAAATTTCAAAATTTGAAATTATTTAAAATTTTTATGATTTAATTTGAAGTTTATGACATATTTTGTATTTTAAGTCCATTTATGAACAATATTAAGAAATCTAGGTTAATTATTGTCAAATGTTAGTGGAGACTAATTTTGAGTCCTAAGATGGTTAGGATAATTAACTAGTACATAAATATGACTTTATATAATTATTGTGATTATAAAAGGTTTAAATCACGCAAATCCGTAAAAATCGTTTAATATACGATACTGGCTCCTTAAAGGCGATTTAGCATAAAATTGGGCATGTTCATACATATTATAATGCTGAATTTTATTTATGATTGTCATATTTTAATTTTATGTAATTTTTGAATTATTTAATTTTACTTAGTATGGCCTTAGTTTTAATTGATATTACCTGAAATGTATGGGAATATTGATTCGGTTGTAATTTATTGTGATCTCGCATCACCGTTTTGTAATTTAATAGATTTATTTTTATTTTAAATTACAAATGTATAATAGGAAATTATGTAATTTATTATGTAATTTTATTATTCCGGAGTTCCTTGAAGACGGTGCCACTCGAGAAGGCGATTCATTAAAGAAAATGTTGCCTTGAAATGCGTGCCAAGACCGAAGTTCAAGGGACCAATGGAGTTGGGTTCCGAATTTGTAATAGTTTATTAGATTTACTATTTTAGGAAGGCCATACTAGGAATTTATTTATGCTTTGCATTTTATTTATATGTTGCATGCATCGCTAAATCGCCATAACTAAAATATGCATTATCATTAAATCTAGTTTATCGACCGTGTCAATTATTATTATCGTAGTTCACCGCTTTAGTTCACTTAAAATGTGATAGATAATAAATTGACATGACCTCTCGCTAAAAATAAACAATTGAGACTTAGCCTTACCAAAAAGTAGAAACCATGAAAACCTATTTCGTGTGGGAGTGCACTCGGTTTTACCGGGATACTGATACGTGCATATTCTATACACTTTATCTGCAGTTTTGGCACGTATTTCCATGCGTATTTGTTAGCTTAAAGCTATTATTTCTCCCGAAACGGTTTACTTTGCGATTTCTATGATTTATTGTAGGAATGAGTGAAAGTGAGCTAAATCAAGCCTAAATCGTCCTCCGGAGGCAACTTCAGGGAAGCTTGGAAGAAGGAAGTTCGTACTCACTCACCTTGGGATGCGTGCATTGGAGTGAAGTGGCTGTTTTGAAGAGAGGAGGAAGTTACTGCACAGCTCAGCTGGTCGATCGACCAGCATCACCAGTCGATCGACCATGGAATTTTAGCGGATGCTATTGTACTGCACTCACCAGTCGATCGACCGTGGAATTTCAGCGGATGCTACTGTACTGCACTCACCAGTCGATCGACCATGCCCCTTAGTCGATCGACCAGGCCGCGCAGCTGAGATTGATTTTACGTGTTAGACTTTTAAAAAGCCCAATTTGTAATTAACTTTTGGCTTCGTTTATCGGTAGAACGGAGGATAATTTTAGGTTATGCTTTTCATTATTGAAGAACTCAGTTTAGATCTAGCTTGGAGACAAAAAAGTGCGACGACGGATTCCGATTCGATTACTTTGTTCATCATTTAATTACTAAGCTTTAATGCAAATTCCTTCTTCTTTAATTTCTTGTTAATTCAATTCTTGTTGTTACTAATTTATTTTCAGCAATTCAATCTTTTATCTTCAGTCTTAAATTCAATTCAAATCATGTCAATCTTATTCTTTGTCTTTAAATTTGCAATTATTATAGTTTTAATCGTGCATAGCTAATTTTCTTGATTGGGAACGAGGTGAGCCATGGCATAAATTAGGGTTGTTTTGTTAGTATGAATTCTTCCGTATCGATCTTGTTACCTTTTGATAAACCCGTCTTGCTAGATTGAAATATTAGTAGGTTAGGTTTTCATTGGGTTTGGAATTTCCTTTGAGCGGAAGCTTTGACAAATTCTTGGGAATTAGAAGACCGTAAGGTTAATTTGAGCATTGATCGAAAGGCTTGCTCATATTTCCTAAGATCGTATATTATAGGACCTCTGCTACCTAATTGACCTGACCTTAGCCATGGTGAACCGAAGTTCCCGATCTTCTTTTTATCATGTTTGAGAAATTTCTTATTTTGTCAATTAGTCTTTAGAATCAAACCAATTCAAAACCCCCAATTAAATTGTTACTTCAATAGATTAAAAATTATCAAAAAGAATTGATCTTGTCTCTCTGTGGTTCGACGCTTGCTATCACTGTCTACAGTTTTAGTTTGGAATTATAAATTTAATTTTGATACAAAACGACGATATCAAATTTTGGCACCGTTACCGGGGAGACGGTGTAATTCTGTTTGCCTTATTTTTAGTTTATTTTTCTTGTCTCAAGGAACTTTGGTTCCTTGAGGCCGTTGCTTACTCTTGCTTCTAGTTTTGCTTCTGCACAGTTAGAAGACAGGTTTTTGAGAGGAAGGCTTGAGTACTCTCAGTTTTGCGAACATGGATACGATATATGACAATCTTCAGCCAAAAGAGCAGCACCTTCCAAAGGGGCACGTGTTACCTACCCCTACTACCGGTCACTTCGAATTTCGTTCCTCTTATATTGATTTAGTGGAGCGAAATCAGTTTGCTGGTCTACCGGACGAGGATCCTTTGAAGCACATGGAAATTTTCACAGACTACTGCTGTTCCATACCTGTACCGGCTGGGGTGACCCAGGATGAAGTAAAGGGGATAATGTTCTTATACTCCTTGAAGGATTCGGCGCGAGATTGGTACCGCTACCTTGATAGGGTAGCAGCGGGAGTCACAGATTGAACATCTCTAGCGTTAGCCTTCTACAAGAAATACTTCCCACTTGCAAAGACAAATGCCTTGAGAAGTAAAATTACAAATTTCCAGCAAGGACCTGATGAGGAATTTTGTGAAGCATGGGGACGTTTCAAGAGTTTGGCTAGGGCTGTCCCTCACCATGGTTTCCAGCAGTGGTACCTTTGCAACTTATTCTATAATGCTTTATATGATGACTACAAGGCTATCCTGGATGCAGCTGCGAATGGTAGATTCCAAAATAATACCGTACAGAATAAAGGTTGGAACACTATTGAGGAGATGGCAGTCCATAGAGCCGAGTTTGGAAGTTCGCGTGGAAAGTCGCGAAAGCAAAGTGATGAAATGAGTGCCGTTGTGACACTCATAACTTCTATTACTGCCCGTCTCGAGAAGCTCGAGACCTCTGAAGCTTCCAAGGAAAGAGTTGAAATTCCTGTCCATAATTCAGATGAGACCGCGGAATTGAGAGAAATGGTCCGAACTCTTTTGGTTCAAGTCGCGAAAATAGAAGCAGCTGGAATTGAATCTACAAAGAATTTTGTGAAGCAGTTGGAGAATATAGAGGCTAAGCAAGTCGCCAATTCTTCAAGCAAATGCGAGGGGCCAATTGAAACGATTAATGCCATTAATCTCAGAAGTGGCCTCTCTTATGAAGGTCCCGATAAGCCAAGAGGAGACTCGGGAAATGATGAAGAGGCTAGTTTAAATTCTGGTGCGAAAATGAACTATATTACCAGTACCGGCGGTCGATCGACCAACAACAGCAGTCGATCGACTGGAATTCCTGAGGAAAAAGTTTCTGATCAGAAACTATTCGTGCCCAGCACAAGTGGTCCATCGACCGAGTCCAATGGTCGATCGACCGGGTCTCCAGTGCAGGACGCAAATCCGTCAACTAGTTTGCATGATTCTACACTTATTGATGATTTGACGGAGGTTTTAAACTTACGGAAGCCGAATGTCACTGATCCTACGGCCAGTGTTGCAGTCCCATATCCGGAGCGTTTAAAGAATACTAAGCTGGAGCTCAAGTTTGGTAAGTTTTTGGAAATGATCAAGAATCTCGAGGTAACAATTCCTTTCACCGACCTAATTACCCAGGTACCCTCTTACACTAAATTTATGAAAGAAATTTTGAATCGTAAGAGAAATTTTCATGATGATGGTAATGTTGGTTTCGTGGAAGAATGCAACGCTCTTTCGCAAATTAATATACCACCTAAATTAAAGGACCCGGGTAGTTTTTCAATTCGCTGCACTATAGGTAACCACGAAATTAGAAAGGCCCTTTGCGATTTAGGGGCCAGTGTCAGTGTCATACCATACTCTGTTTGAAAAAGGCTAAATATTGGTAGACTTAAGGTAACCGATATCACCCTTCAGATGGCAAATAGATCGACTCAGAGACCTTTAGGAGTCTTAGAGGATGTACCCGTTCGAGTGGGTAAGTTTTTTATTCCTGTCGATTTCGTTGTTCTGGACATTGCAGAGGACAGTCAGATACCTATTATTTTAGGTAGACCATTTTTACATACAGCTGGAGCTGTAATAGATGTCAAACGCGGAATAATTACCTTAGAGGTAGGGGATGACACCATTGAGTTCAGTCTTGCTCGTAAGACGACTGAACCTGCTGATGATGATACGTGTTATTCCATTGATATTGTTGACAGGGCTGTTCGTTATAATTGGAGGGAATCCTTAGCCAAGGATCCCTTAGCTGATCTAACTCGTTTAGATGAGTGTACAGGTAGTACAGCGGAGAATGCTGAGGAGCCAGATGCTTTGGCAGCCTCAATGGAAAGCTACGAGCTCACAGAGGAAGAAGATGAGATGCTCTTGAGCCTGGCCATCGAGAATTTGGTAAACACTTGCTATACCATTGAAGCCGATTCTGTCTGTATTTGTAGAGGTAAAGGTGCCGAGCGTAAGCCACTTCCTCCTAATCTTAAGTATGTTTTCCTAGATGATACGAGTAGTACCCACTATTGTTAGTGTTAAGCTTAATGATGACCGGCTATCCTGCTTTGATGTGTGTGGTTAAGAAAAGCGGGAAGGCTTTAGGTTACTCTTTGGATGATATTAAGGGCATCGCCCGATATTTGTATGCACAGGATAGAGCCGGAGGAAGGCCACAAGCCTTACAGACAGGGTCAACGCAAGTTGAACCCGAAGATGCAGGAAATGTTATGGCTGAGGTGATGAAACTACTCGATGCAGGTATTATTTATACAGCTGGCAACTCCAAGTGGGTTAGCCCAGTTCAGGTAGTTCCGAAGAAAGGAGGGACTACCGTGGTTAAAAATGAGAAAAATGAATTAATACCAACACGAGTTGTGACAGGGTGGCGGATGTGCATTGATTATAGACATTTGAATGCCGCCACCAAGAAAGACCACTTCCCCTTCCCTTTTGTTGACCAAATGACTGAAAGACTTGCTTCTAATAAATTTTTCTGTTTCCTAGACGGATATTCAGGGTTCTTTCAGATCCCTATTCATCCGGATGATCAGAGTAAGACCACTTTTACCTGTCCACATGGTGTTTTTGCGTACCGCAGGATGCCCTTCGGATTGTGTAACGCCCCAGCTACCTTTCAGAGGTCTATGATGGGGATTTTTTCTGATTATATAGAGAATATTATGGTGGTATTTATGGATAATTTCTCAGTTTATGGTAATGACTTTGATCGTTATTTAGCTAACCTTGATAAAGTCATGCAGCGTTGTATTGATGTTAATCTTGTTTTAAACTGGGAAAAATGCCAGTTCATGGTCAATGAGGGAGTCGTGTTAGGGCGTCTAATTTCTGATAAAGGTATACATGTTGATAAAGCAAAAGTGCAGGTCATTGAGCAATTGCCTCCTCCCGTGAATGTTAAAGGAGTGAGGAGTTTCCTTGTTCACGCTGGTTTCTATCGGCGTTTCATTAAGGATTTTTCAAAAATTGCTAAACCAGTTACACAATTGCTCCTTAAGGATGCTGTCTTTGAGTTTACTGATGAGTGCCTTTTAGCTTTTAATAGGTTAAAGGAGGCTCTAGTTTCTGCACCAATCATTCAGCCGCCTGATTGGGATCTCCCATTTGAGATTATGTGTGATGCCAGCGATTATGCGATCGGTGCAGTTTTGGGACAACGGAAGAACAAAGCTTTGAATGCCATATATTATGCGAGCCGAACTCTGGATGAGGCTCAAGTCAACTATTATACCACTGAGAAGGAGTTTCTAGCTGTAGTTTTTGCCTTAGATAAATTTCGATCTTATTTGTTAGGTTCTAAGGTTGTTGTTTATACTGACCATGCAGCGTTGACGACTCTCTTTCTTAAGAAGGATGCAAAGCCGAGGCTTTTGAGGTGGATACTCCTTTTGCAGGAGTTTGATTTGGAGATCAGAGATAAGAAAGGAGCAGAGAATGTGGTGGCTGACCATTTATCTCGTCTGCAGCTGACAGAAAGGGAGGATTCGTTACCTATTAATGATTTTTTTCCTGATGAGAGTCTGTTAGCTATTAGTACTTCAGGGTCTTATCCACCTCCGTGGTTTGCTGATTTTGCTAACTTTGCTGTGACAGGTAGGATACCACCCGAGCTTTCATGGCAGCAGAAGAAGCGGTTTGCTTATGATGCTAGACAATACTTTTGGGATGATCCTTATGTTTTCAAGGAATGCGCAGACGATCTTATCCGTAGATGCGTGCCTCAATGGGAGGTGAAGGATATCCTAGAAGCTTGCCACTCTTCTGCCTATGGTGGTCACCATGGTCCGTCCCGGACTGTGGCAAAGGTACTCCAATCTGGTTTCTATTGGCTAACTTTGCATGCAGATAGTCGCAATTTTGTTGCTGAGTGCGATGCTTGTCAAAGATCGGGGAATATTTCCAAGAGACATGAGATGCCACAGGTAGGCATTCTAGAGGTTGAGATATTTGATGTCTGGGGCATTGATTATCAAGGAACTTTTCCGAGCAGTCAAGGTAATAAATATATCCTCGTAGCTGTAGATTATGTGTCCAAATGGGTAGAAGCTATCGCTACTCTCCATTGCGAAGCAAAGGCCGTGATTAAACTATTTAGAAAGATTATTTTCCCTCGTTTTGGTGTCCCTAGGGTTGTCATTAGCGATGGTGGAATGCATTTTAAAGAGAAACAACTTAGTGCTTTATTGACTAAATTCGGTGTCCAACATCGTAGAGGTTTGGGGTATCATCCCCAAACTAGTGGTCAGGTTGAGATTTCTAACAGAGAATTGAAAGAAGTCTTAGCTAAAGTTGTTTCTAAATCACGGAAAGATTGGAGTCTTAAGTTAGATGATATCTTATGGGCCTATAGGACGGCGTTTAAAACGCCAATCGGGATGTCACTATACCGATTGATTTTTGTTAAGACATGTCATTTACCTGTTGAGTTGGAGCGTAAGTCTTGGTGGGCTATTTGTGATTTGAATTTGGATCCTAACCTCTCTCGTGAGAAACGCATGACACAGCTGAATGAGCTGGAGGAATTTAGGCTGCTGGCCTATGATAATGCTAGGATCTACAAAGAGAAAACAAAGCGCTGGCATGACAAGAGAATCATAAAGCGCGTGTTCCATATTGGCGATAAGGTACTTCTTTTTAACGCACGTAACCGTTTATTTCCTGGTAAGCTGAAATCCAGGTGGACTGGCCCCTATACGGTCACAACAGTTACAAAATTCGAATCAGTTGAATTGGAGACCTCTGCTGGAGAAAGGTTCAAAGTTAATGGCCAATATGTGAAACATTATCACGGAGTAGACGATTTCGTTGGGCAGGTCGAAGTACTATACTTTGACCCAATTTTAGAAGCTGCAAACTGAGGTAAAAAGGTCGTGCGGAACCTCTTAAACCAGCGCTAACCGGGAGGCGACCCGGCTTGTAAATTTTTTTAATTAGGATCTTAATGGTTTTATTTCATTTGTTTTGCATTAGGAGCTTTAGTTATTTCCTTTTAATCAGCAATTCCTTGGTTTGAAAAAAATGTGCGCCTTTGAGAATTTTTGCAGGAATTATTTTATGCAAAGTGCGTAAGGTGGTTTACTTAATTTTCATGAGAGAAGAACAGGAATTTGAAGTGCAAAAATGAAATTTTGACGATTATAAGATTAGTTGCCAGCGTATGCAGTCGATCGACCAAGCACTTCAGTCGATCGACTGAAGAGAAAACAGGCAGAAAATGTCTTAAGTGAAGATTGGTCGATCGACCGGGTCAGGTGGTCGATCGACCACCGCGCGAATTCAGAACGCAAATTAATAAGGGAAGTTCTAACTCCTTATTCATTCATTCATTTATTATACCCAATTGATCAAAATCAGAGAAACCCTAAGTTCTCTTTCCCTTTTCGCGATTCTTGCCAATCCCCCTTTATTCTCGATTTTTCTTGCTCAAATTCACGATTTCTCATCAAAGGTATGTTTCTAATCCTATTTTCATCCTTTATATTCAATTCTCACTGAACTTTCATGCCAAATTTTCGAGTATTGTCACCTTGGGTCGGAAAAATCGATTCGGGAAAAAACAATTTGGGGTTCATTTCTTGTCGATTTTTATGTTTTAATTGCTTTTTCTACCCTTTTCCCTTGATTTTCGAGATGATTTAGCAACTAGGAGATGCTTATTGCCGTTTTCCCCAAATTGTCGAATCCCTAAATTCGTGTTCAAGTTCTGATTTTTGTTTCGGGTATTCTAAATCGTCATTGTTGAAGGTTATGGGGAAATAGTTGTTGAAATGTTCATTTTGTAGGAAGCAAAGATGACAAAAGGAAAGAAGGCGATGTACGAAGGGCAGTCCAGTCAGGGAGCTTCCAAACGGAAGCGGGGTCCGCCATTGATGATCGAGGATACCACGGATGACTATCCGCAGGTTATTTTTTCCACTTCTACTCAGCGAGCCAAATTCGCTCTCTTTGTCGAAAAAATGAAAGTTACAGCCACTCGTTTTCTTCACAGGCCAACTTTAGAGAAATTAGGCTGTTTTGAGTCTGTTGTGTCCTTGCTAAATGGGACAGGAATGTCGGGTCTTGTGGACATGGCTGAGTTCACTTATTACATCTTGACCCTCGAGTTTTTCTCGTCTTATGCTTTTGACCAGGCTTCTTTTGAAGCCAACAGAAGTAGCCCTTGCATTTCTTTTCGGCTATTCAATGTCACCTACTCCTTGACATTAGCCTACTTTGCTGGATTTTTGAGTCTTTATTTCGAGGGTAACACCTCGAAAACTTCTGATGTTCACCGAGTCATGTGGTCATGTATTAGTGACTGGAACGGGCCTAAGAGGACGGACACTTCCGTCCACTTGCCCCCCTTTCGTTATTTTCTAAAGCTAATGGGTAATACCATTTTCGGCCGTAAGAAGTCAAATAATGTGAATAGCATTGAACTGTCTATCTTGGCGGGCTATCTGAACGTTGAAAGTCGGGTAGCCCGTATATATAACATAGGCTATTTGACTGCCGCTCACTTTCAGACTATAAGTGAGGGCACTTTGGCCACTATTGCTTGTGGTGGGTTGGTGACGCGTATCGCCAACCGTCTAGTTCTACTTTTCCCTCGAGAGGAGGCCCCTATTGACCCTGACCTACGCTTCATGGATCTTGCCTACGCGAGTTCTGTGAAGTGGGTCGATAGTCGGAGTCGGTGGAAGATTGATTCTTTCATCTGTGACCCCATCCCTGTCCTTGGCCTCCCTCCTATCCTTCCCCTTACCACTGTCCAGGGGGCAGCTCGCCCGCCCTTGCCTAGTTACAGGCTTCCTATTGGGCGGGCACTGCTACTGCTAGAACCTCGAGGCGGGCTCATGCCTCATTTTCACAGGCCTCCTCCTCTACTCCTGCTCCCACGGGTTACCCGGCCACTTTCCGCCCCCCTACACCTATGGTTATCCCTCCGGTCATAGATCAAAGGGGGATGTCACATGTGTTGAGTGACTTGTGCAGGACCTTTGATCAGCACAGACTAGACACGGCCCTGGCCCTGTACCCAGTTTACGAGGAGTACGCTCGGATGGGGATGCTCCCACGAGGTGCCTGGACTCACCCGTCCTTCTTTGTTCCTCCGGTGGGCGGCTACCCTTAGCCTGCCAGGAGACCTCCTCCTACTACTACTACTGCCGCTGCTGCTGAGGCGGAGGATGAGGAGGATGATTCTGGGTCAGACGAGGATAATGGTTCTGATTATGATGGAGGAGATTAGATGCTTGTGACCTCCCCCGTTTTTGGCTGGTTTGGGGAGGTCGTCTTTTGTGAGTTTTCGATCCCTTTTTATTTGCTTCTTTTTATTTTGTTGTGCTTTTATTCCTCCCTATTTTTGCTGGTGATTTGCTGCTGAGCACAATGGGGGCATTGTGCGTTTTGGTTTGGGGAGGGTATTTGCATATGTCTTTTGCATCTGCATTTGTTTTTATTGCATTTCAGTCACACGTTTACTGCATTTTAGCTTGCGTTTGTGTTATTTCAAAAAAAAAAACAAAGAAAAAACCGAAAAATTTCAAAAAAATCAAAAATATCACGTTTGCTTTTGCATATAGTTGAGTCGGATTGGAGTTTATTAATGATGACATTGCACTATTAGTCAAATATCTGCCATTCCTTGCCTTATCACAACTGCTTAGCGAGAATTAAATGTGATTTTTCAAATTTTGTTGTGGAATTTACTTCGGGTTATTAGACTTGACTCATTACTTTTGGCAAACTACTTATACTTTCTGAGATATAGAGCCTATAACTGGTGACATTCATGACCGATTAATTTAGGATTGAGAGTAGTACTCCCGTAATTTCATGTTTTGCACGTGTATGAGTTTTGATTGCTTATTGCCTATACGCATCGGTTTGTGGTCGGTATTACGAGTTTTGAGAACTATTGCATCTCCTTTCTCATTTTGCCCCATTTAACTCCACTATAAGTCATATCTGCCAGTTGCCCTTAACTACATCCCATACTTAGCCTACCATTGTGCCAAGCTAGGTACTAGCAGAGGAATTTGTCGAATTATAGCAGTTTTGGTTCGTTTTGTAATGTTGGAGTGAGTCTTTATGAGAATCGCAGGGGTGGCTAATGTGTCAGCCAAAAAGAAAAAAAATGAAAAAAAAACTCAGAAAAAAAAGAAAAAAAAAAGAGGAAGTTGATCTGGGCAGAGGGCACTGGAATGCAGGGGTGGTCGATCGACTGCTGTTTCTGGTCGATCGAATGCCAGCTCAGAAAATGAAAAAAAAAAAAAAGAAAAGAGAAGAAAAAAACGGAAAGAAAGAAAAAAAAATAATAAGAAAAAAAATTCGGCTGAGTTGATAACACACCTCATGTGCTTATTTTATGATTTGGAGGTGTCTGTTTGGGATAGTGTGTTACCTAGACATTTAGAGGCAATGGTTTATATTTCGAGTTGGAGAAACAGGATACGGTTTCTGATGGTTTGTTAGGTACTAGCTTGGCTCTTACCCTCACATTTCCATACTTGTTTTGCCCCTTCTTTCCTACTTAGCTCACTTATCCAAATCTTGCAATAGTTCGGCATGTAATAGTCCATGACGGTGGTTATGCGTATGTACGGTAGCTAGAATCATTATTCATACTAGTCAAGCATACATGTTTTGTCGGTCGCAGTCTAGGTGAGAGTTTGTATTTTCTTCCGTCTCTTCTACATATATTCTTACCATTTGCCTTGCTAAGGCAAGAGTGACCCGGGAGAGTCCGAATTTATGAGTCTTGCAAGGTCGAACACCCGATTTTATTCCATAATATGCATAAATTTGTTCACTTTCTTTGAGCTTTGCAGTAGTTAATTATGTGCATTAAACGGTTTAGCATTGACTTGTAGCTAGCTCTGAGATATACTCCTTTCCATTAGGTCCTTTTAGTTCCGTTTAGTGCTTGCTTGGGGACAAGCAAGGTTTGGTTTGGGGAGATTTGATACGTGCATATTCTATACACTTTATCTGCAGTTTTGGCACGTATTTTCATGCGTATTTGTTAGCTTAAAGCTATTATTTCTCCCGAAACAGTTTACTTTGCGATTTCTATGATTTATTGTAGGAATGAGTGAAAGTGAGCTAAATCAAGCCTAAATCGTCCTCCGGAGGCAACTTCAGGGAAGCTTGGAAGAAGGGAGTTTGTACTCACTCACCTTGGGATGCGTGCATTGGAGTGAAGTGGTTGTTTTGAAGAGAGGAGGAAGTTACTGCACAGCTCAGCTGGTCGATCGACCAGCATCACCAGTCGATCGACCGTGGAATTTCAGCGGATGCTACTGTACTGCACTCACCAGTCGATCGACCGTGGAATTTCAGCGGATGCTACTATACTGCACTCACCAGTCGATCGACCATGCCCCTTAGTCGATCGACCAGGCCGCGCAGCTGAGATTGATTTTACGTGTTAGACTTTTAAAAAGCCCAATTTGTAATTAACTTTTGGCATCGTTTATCAGTAGAACGGGGGATAATTTTAGGTTATGCTTTTCATTATTGAAGAACTCAGTTTAGATCTAGTTTGGAGACAAAAAAGTGCGACGAGGAATTCCGATTCGATTACTTTGTTCATCATTTAATTAGTAAGCTTTAATGCAAATTCCTTCTTCTTTAATTTCTTGTTAATTCAATTCTTGTTGTTACTAATTTATTTTCAGCAATTCAATCTTTTATCTCTAGTCTTAAATTCAATTCAAATCATGTCAATCTTATTCTTTGCCTTTAAATTTGCAATTATTATAGTTTTAATCATACATAGCTAATTTTCTTGATTGGGAACGAGGTGAGCCATGGCATAAATTAGGATTGTTTTGTTAGTATGAATTCTTCCGTATCGATCTTGTTACCTTTTGATAAACCCGTCTTGCTAGATTGAAAGATTAGTAGGCTAGGTTTTCATTGGGTTTGGAATTTCCTTTTAGCGGAAGCTTTGAGAAATTCTTGGGAATTAGAAGAGCGTATGGTTAATTTGAGCATTGATCGAAAGGCTTGCTCATATTTCCTGAGATCGTATATTATAGGACCTCTGCTACCTTATTGACATGACCTTAGCCATGGTGAACCGAAGTTCCTGATCTTCTTTTTATCTTGTTTGAGAAATTTCTTATTTTGTCAATTAGTCTTTAGAATCAAACCAATTCAAAACCCCCAATTAAATTGTTACTTCAATAGATTAAAAATTAGCAAAAAGAATTGATCTTGTCTCTCAGTGGTTCGACCCTTGCTATCACTGTCTACAGTTTTAGTTTGGAATTATAAATTTAATTTTGATACAAAACGACGGTATCAAATTTTGAGAGAAGCGTGACCCGGGAGAGTCCAATTTTGAAAGTCTTGCAAGGTCAAAAGTTCAACATCTTTTTGGAATATGCATAAATTCGTTTGCTTTACATTGCGCTATTAGTAGTTGATTCATATGCATTAAATTGGTTTAAGTAGACGGTTTTCAGTTTGTCCATGTTTTGCTCCTTTCTATCAAGATTTAGTTTTGCTTGGGGACAAGCAAAGGTTTGGTTTGGGGAAGTTTGATGTGTGTCCTAAATATGATGTTTTACACCCCATTTTACACGCATTTCAGAGCTCAATCAAGTAGTTTATGCTACTATTTTCCCTATTTCCGTCTACTTTCGTGTTTTTGTGTAATATTGCAGAAATGTGAAAAATCCAGCAGAAATCGAGCCGAATCCGTCCCTAAGTGCTTAGCATTGCATTTGACATGAAGTAGAGGCTCGAGGAAGGAGCTTGGTGCGTGTTTCAAGGCCTAAAGATAGGAAAAGCATGGGTGCATACGAGTTTAACAAGCAAAGAAGCACTTCACGATATTGCAGCCTGCTTCAGATGGCCATATCTCGAGTTCTAGAACTGATAATCGAGTGATTCCAATTGGAGGTGAAATCTTATCCTCTTAGCTTTCCAACGACGCGTAGAACGCCAGATTTGATCAAGTAACGAAGAAATGGCAGCTCTTTTAAGATCGTTGCGCGCTGCAGAATTCGTCAGAATGCACAACTGTACAACACCCTTGGTCGATCGACTGACCTTCTTGGTCGATCGACCAGAGCGCGAGTTCCAGAAGCTACTTTTAAGCTATACTCAGTCGATCGACTGGGTCTTGTTGTCGATCAACCAGTTTATGCTGCAGTGAGATTTGTTTGCGCGAGACTTAGTAATTAGTCTTATCTTTTATTAATAATAGTTAATAATAATTAGCTCTTGAGTATAAATAAGAGACGAATTTAGACCTAGAGACTAATTCCCCTTTGCTCAGTTTTGGGGTGACGTTACTTTGCTTATTTCGTTCGGCGTTGCTCTTTCTTTTCTTTCTAGATTGAATTGTAAACTTTTTCTTCCCCTAATCTTGTTCTTAATTTACTTCTTGTTCTTAATCTCTTCTTAATTACTGTTTTATTCTTAATTTCTTGTTCTCATTTAATTAATTTATGCAATTAGTTTAGTTAATTCCTTTCGTTATGCATTATTTAATTAATCGTTTCATTATTATTGTTATTAGATTTATCGTTATGCTTAGGTAATTCGTTGCTAGGATTAGGGGAATTGATGGAATAACGATTTTTGCTAATTAGGTTTAAGATCTGTTGATTAGATCATTTCTATGTTGTTCATCGCTGTTTTGATTACAATTAGTCGCTTGAGTTAACGCTATTCGACTGATTAGTTTCGTAAGCCTTGACCTAGATCTGACGATTGGGAAGGGTGAAACCTGCAGTGAACAATAAAATACTTTAGTAAGGGTGGAAGTTAGACTAATAGTGTTTTAGGGCGAATTGAGATCGTTAGGAGATATTCGTTGCCCCTTAGACTGATTTATGAGACTTATCTGTGACCTTAACTGCTTTTATCTGTTTCTTTTGATGACCCAAAATCCTAGTTTCTTTCTCTTATTGTCAATCGTTTATTTTATCTCCTTGCTTTAGTTAGTTTTAGTCCTTTATCTTATAAAACCCCCAATTGTGACAAATCCGACAGACCGAGTTAAGCAGATAGATAGCAACCTAGCCTCCCTGTGGAGATCGACCCTACTTACCGCTGACTTCTGTTAGTAGTACTTAGGTATTTTATTTTTGGTACTAAACGACGGTATCAGGTACAAACCTTGTTACGTAGGGGAAGTGGGTGATAAATGTCTACCCACCGAATTTATAAAGATGAGGGTTGTTTTCGGCTTTACCGATGCCCAAGTTGATGTAAATTTGGATCATGGACACATTTATTCAAAATTTGGGTTGAACTCAACGAAAGTATTCTCGACGATTGCCGGATGTGTTTCGGGCTAAAGATAAATATTAATGTAATTTTATCGACCAAGAGTTCTGAAAGTAGAATCGCTTAAAGTGTTAATCCACCGAGTTATATTGATAAGGGTTGTATTCGGCTTTACCGATGCATAAGTTAATATGAATTTGGGTCTTGGAATCATTTATAATAGTTGGGTAGAGGTCACTATATAAATGTTCATATCTTGTTAAATTTATTTACAACTATGATTTAAAAAGACAAATGTTAATATTTCCTTTTCCTCCATACTTGTAGTTCATTACAATGAATCCATCAAACGCTACTACACATATAACTATTGAGTTTTGCGACAATGTTTTTGACGACGTTTGCTTCAACAATGATTTCGACACTACTACAGAAATTTCTTTTGGGATAGGTTCGGATGGAAACATAAACTTCGTCACTTCCTCTAAACCTCCTACTACTACAAGATCTCTTGTGAGCCGGTCTCAGGAAGACCGTCTCATAAAATCTATAGGATCTTTGTCTCTGGAAGAGAAAGATGCCAAAACTAGTGGGAGATCAAGCAATCAAGTTCTTGCTTCTAAGGGCAAAAGGTTCAAGAAGAAGGGAAAGAAAGGGAAAAACTTCAAGCAAGTTGAAGATGAGTGCCATTATTGCTATGGCATGGGACATTGGCTAAAGAATTGTCCCGTATATTTGCGAAATATAAGGGAAGGAATCATCGTTCCAAAAGGTAAAATTCCTAAGGAAATTTATGTTATTGATGTAAATTATGCTTCCACTATGACATGGGTACTGGATACCGGTTGTGGTTCTCACCTTTGTAATCATTTACAGGGGTTAAGAGACGTGAAGAGGCTTAGCAAAGGAGAAGTGGATCTACGTCTTGGAAATGGAGCTCGAGTAGCGACCGAATCCAAGGGAACTTATGTATTAGCTTTGCCTAATGGATTTTAGTTGTAATTACATAATTGTTTTTATGTGCCTACACTTTCTAAAAACATTATTTCAATCGCTATGTTGGATATGGATGGTTTTTGTTTTGTCATTAAAAACAATCGTTGTACTATTTCAAGGAACGACTTGGTTATAGGCCAAGCTCCTTCCATTAATGGCATTTACATTTTAGAAACCTCGAATCCGACAAATGACATCTACAACATTCATTCAAAGAAACGCAAATCAAGTGATCCAGATGAATCGTTCATTTGGCATTGTCGATTAGGTCACATAAACGAGAATCGCATCAAAAGATTAATTTCAACTAATGTGATTACACCATTTGATTATCAATTATATGGAACATGCGAATATTTCCTTCTTGGCAAGATGACTCGAAATCCTTTTAGTGGTAAAGGAACACGAGCAAGTGAGCTATTGGGACTCATACATACCGATGTGTGTAGACCAATCAGTATCACCGCTTGTGGAAATTATGACTACTTCATAACCTTCACCGATGACTTGAGTAGATATGGGTATATCTATTTAATAAAGCATAAAAGTGAAGCTTTTGAGAAATTCAAGGAATTTCAAAATGAAGTAGAGAACCAATTAAACAAAAAGATAAAAGCACTACGATCCGATCGTGGTGGAGAATATCTTAGCCTTGAATTCGATTCACACTTGAAAGGTTGTGGTATTATATCACAACTTTCTCTACCCGGAAAACCACAACTCAATGGTGTTGCCGAAAGGAGAAATCGAACCCTACTTGATATGGTTCTATCCATGATGAGTCAAACCGAGTTACCGAACTCGTTTTGGGGATTTGCGATTCAAACCACAATAAGATCTTTGAACAATTGTCCCACCAAAGCCACCGAGAAAACTCCATTTGGGATATGGAAAGTATTAGTTCCTAATCTATCCTACATGAAAATTTGGGGTTGTAATGCTTATGTCAAAACCAAAAATGAAAATAAGCTAGCCCCTTGATCTGAAAAATGCACCTTTGTAGGCTATTCCAACACCTGAGGTTATTACTTCTATAAACCTCAAGAAAACAAAGTGTTTGTGCCTTGTGAGGCTACCTTCTTAGAAAGAGACTTTATTTCTAAGAGACAGAGTGGGAGAAATTTTGAACTTGATGAAATTCAAGAGCCACAAACCGAGGTAGAGACGCAAGAAGATGTTCCTTCGTCGTCTAGCGCGGTTGTCCCTCCTCCTCTTAGAAGAACGGGCCAAGTTATTCGCCATCCCGATCCATATGTGGGACTTATTGAAGAAGATGGAACGCTCGACGTGTTGCTTTTAGAAAGTGACGAGCCCGCCACCTACAAAACCGCAATCTCTAGTCCAAATTCCTCCTTATGGCTTGAAGCCATGAAGTCCGAGATGGATTCTATGCATGAAAACCAAGTTTGGAACTTGGTCGATTTGCCTAAAGGGGGAAGACCTTATCAATGCAAATGGATTTTCAAGGTAAAAAATGGCATAGAAGGACATGCTGATATCTACAAAGCTAGGCTAGTGGCAAAAGGATTTACCTATGTCCAAGGTCTCCATTATGATGCAACCTTCGTCCCCGTAGCCATGCTAAGATCCATACGGATTTTGTTAGCGATTGACGCATTTCACGATTATGAAATATGGCAAATGGATGTCAAAACCGCTTTTCTAAATGGGCATTTAGAAGAGGAGGTGTACATGATACAACCCGAAGGTTTTGTCGATTATAAAAATCCTAACAAAGTGTGCAAACTTAAGAGATCCATTTATGGACTTAAGCAAGCATCTAGAAGTTGGAATCATCGATTCGATCATGTGATAAAAGAGAATGTTTTCGCTCGAAGTGTTGAGGAACCATGTTTATACATGAAATTTAGTGGGAGCAATGTTGTGTTCCTAATCTTGTATGTCGATGACATACTACTCATTGGAAATGACATTCCAATGTTGTCTTTTGTTAAGAAGTGGTTAGGTAACCACTTCCAAATGAAGGATTTAGGAGAGTCACAACGCATATTAGGTATCCGAATCCATAGAGATAGATCCAAGAGGATATTGGCACTAAGTCAAGAGTCTTATGTTGATAAGATTCTTCGACGTTTCAGCATGGAAAAATCAAAAAGGGGATTGGTACCTATGGTAACTGAGACAATATTGAGCAAGTCTCAATCTCCCTCCGAACCTTATGATGTTGAACGCATGAATATAATCCCTTATGCTTCTGCTGTTGGATCAATCATGTACGCTATGATATGCACACATCCTGATGTCTCGCATGCCTTGAGCATGACGAGTAGATATCAAGAAAATCCAGGTGAGACTCACTGGATAGCCGTCAAGAACATCCTTAAGTACTTGATAAGAACTAAGGATTCTGTCTTAGTATTTGGAGGAGACACCGAGCTCCGTGTTAATGGATACACGGACTCAAGTTTTCAAACAGACAGAGATGATATGAAATCACAAGCTGGTTTTGTTTTCATGCTCAATGTTGGTGCTGTTAGCTGGAGAAGCTTCAAGTAAGCTGTAACTGCGGATTCAAAAACGGAGGCTGAGTACATTGCAGCATCAGAAGCTACCAAGGAAGCTGTATGGATCAGGCAATTCACGGAAGGTCTAAGAGTAGTACCTACCGCCAATGATCCCATCACTCTCTATTGTGATAATAGTGGGACGATCTTCCAAGCTAAAGAGCCAAAGTCTAGTAATAGATCTAGACATGTGGACGGATGACAATATAGTCGATCCGCTCACCAAGCCTTTATCGCAGGCTAAGCATGATGGATATGTTGCGTCCATGGGACTTAAACGTGTACCAAGTTTGTATTAGATTTTGAAATGAATTAAAAGTGTTGTCTTTGTTCATGTTCATAATCACATTTGTCTTTTATCTTTTCCTTATACATTGTTACATCCAAACGGGTTGTAGTGACAATTGAACCCCGTTAAAGTGAACACGGATTAACATTGTATTCGCCCATAGCCACTTGTATGAGGTGACGTCTCGAAGTGACTAGAGTGTGATGCGATTGATGGCAAGTTCAAGTGCCATGAAGTCATGTGAGATGACAAGTCGATCACATAGGCAGACTGTTAGGAACACTTTGTCGGGCTAATGACCGCTTATAGAGTTCTGGCAAATTTATATAGCCTGGTCGTGGCGAGAGCTACTATAGTATTCTAATGAGTCGATTCTTTTGACTAAAGACTATTCGCCTAAGGTGGTATAGTTACAGATTAACTTTGATTTATGTTACTACGACCTTCGTAAATGGGGTCAAATGGGCATATTTTGGGTTATGATAGCTGTGGCTAGTCGAAGGGAATAAGTGCGATAGGAATTGTCCACCCCTTGTCAGGGTTATAACAATATCTCAGGGCCACTCGAGGAGTAATAAACTAGAAATGCGTGGCCACACTCGGAAGGTATCTATGGTAGATAATTCCGGTCAATTAGTTATTCTCCAGATCGAGGAAACCACTATCGATATGATCACTTACAAGTACGACCTGAAATACACCTTGCATTGAGTGGGAGATAGTAATAGGACAAGAGAATTGGTGACGCACACTTGTCGAGGACAAGTGGGAGATTGTTGGAATATGTGTCCTCCGACAATAATGCGATCACAACTGTCGATCATGATGATTACATGTTTAAATCTCATTTTAAGAATACATGTGTGAAGTAATATTTTACTGTCAACTGGTCCACACATATCGATAATGATTGGCTGACTAGAGTTTGACATTACTGTCATGCGACGGTGGTGATCAGTTGTTCCCCTTAGGTCATACCTAAAGGGTAACACTCTTAATTGAATATTTAATTGATCGTATGATGATACGAGTTAATTAAATTACTTAAAATTGACGGACGGTTTTGGAAGTAATATTTACGTGTCTTATTGTAATTTGATTAAATAAGATACGGTTTAAGTAATCGAATTGTTTTATTAATTAGATAAAATTATTGTTTAAAGAAACAATTGAATATGAATGAATAATTTATTATAAATACAAGATGTTGTGATTTATAAATTGGTAAACCATTTTGGGACAAGTAATTGTGAATTACTATGTTAATTTTTATAAGTGACATATTTTATTGTTATGTTGATTTTTAATTGTTAAAAATACATTTTATATATAAGATGTCATGTAATATGTCACATGTGACATATTGACAAAATCACAAATAAAATGGACTCATCCATTTTATGTGTGTGTACCAAAATAGAGGGGGTGTTAGGATAAAAATTGTGTTCATTATTTATAAGTGGAAAACATAATTATAAGACCTAAACATAGCCTTGCATACATAACATTCTCTTGGGAAGAAAAGGAGAGCATGCATTGGGCTATGTCCCCTTCCTATTTCGGTTTTCCCACATGAAAAAGAGCAAAAGTTTTTCTTATTTTTCTACTCTTACACTACTTGAAAAACTAGTGTATTATTCATTCATTCACAAAATAACTTAAAGAAGTTTAGAAAGAGAAACAAATACTCCAAAATTCCTCTCCTTTTGGCCGAAAATTCAAGAGGACAAAACAATATTTTGGGTCAATTTTATTAAGATTAGTATTGTTCTAGTAATAATAATATTAGTCTTTTAAGAGGTTATCTTGGGTATAATTCCTTGGGAGGGATTCTAAGTTTGAATCCTTGTTCATCCAATATTAGGAAGCTCAAGAACAAGTAAGAAGGAGATCTTACTTGTGCCCTTTTAATCCGAAAATCCATAGTAAGAATGACGATTTCTTCTCTATTTCTACTTTTGTTTGCATGCATAAGATCTAAATTAATTTTATGACTAAATTATTTGTTACATATATGAATATGTTGTTTAATGAGATTAATAATTTCTAACAAGATGTTCCAGGATCTGGGGATCATTTCTCCGTCCAAGTTCTGTAGCTTGAAGGCTCCCTTCCCCACTATTGAATCAATTAGGTAAGGTCCTTCCTATACAGGAGCTAGTTTGCCAGCATGCTTGTCTTTTATACTTAGGAAGACCTTTCGTAGGACTAGGTCTCATTTCTTGAATACCCTGATGTTTATGTTTTTATTGTAGCTTCTAGCTACTATTTGCTGGTAGGAAGCTATTCTGATCTTGGCTGCGTCTCTTAATTCTTCAGCCAGGGTCAGGCTATCTTGCAGTAGTGGCTTGTTTTCCTCTATAGTGTTCAGGCTGCTTCTAGTAGTTGGTACATGGATTTACACTGGGATCACTGCTTCACAGCCATAGACAAGGGAGTAAGGGGTTTGGCTTGTAGATGTCTTAGGTGTAGTTCTCTCAACCCAGAGGACTAAAGGGAGTTCTTCAGCCCATCTGCCTTTTCTTGCCTTTAGTTTTTTCTTCAGGCAGCTGATCACTACTTTATTGCTAGATTCAGCCTGGCCGTTTGGTTTTGGATAGCCTGGTGTAGAGGTTACTAGGTTGATATTCCACTGTGCACAGAAAGCCATTGTTCTTTTTCCCACAAACTAAGTACCATTGTCACAAACTATTTCCAAGGGGATACCATATCTACATATGATATTGCGTTTGATGAATGATATGACATCCTTCTCCTTGACTTGCCTGTATGAGTCAGCCTCTATCCACTTTGAAAAGTACTCAGTCATGGCTAACATGTAGACTTTTTGTCCAGGAGCTTGGGGTAGTTTGCCTACAATGTCCATTCCCCACTTCATGAATGGCCATGGAGCTGAGATGGAATGTTGTAGCTCTGATGGTTGATGGATGAATGGAGAATTAAGTTGGAAGGCTTCTGCCATGGAGCTGAGATGGAATATTGTAGCCCTTAGGGTTGGCCAGAAGTAGCCTGTCCTTGGAACCTTGCTCGCCAGGCTTCTGCCGCCTTTGTGATTTCCACAGTATCCATCATGTATGTCCTCATAACCCGTTTGGCTTCATGAGGTTCCAGGCATCACAGATAAGGTCCAGCCTGAGACTTTTTGAACAAAATGTTATTTATAATAGTATAGGTGGAAGCTTGAATTCTAAGGGCCCTTGCTTCATGCCTGTCTTTGGGTAAAATCCCCTGTAAGAACCAGTCATATTATGGCTTGGTTCAGGAGTTCGTGTCCTCACTGATGGGACAGATTTGGTCAGGCTTTGTAATGGTCGGTTCTAAAAGGTGAACAATATGTATCTTATCAAATACAGCAGGGATGAAATTTGATCCCAGGCTGGCTAGGGCATCAGCCTGAGTGTTTAAGTCTCTTGGTATTTAATCAATGTCAAATGAACTAAACTTTTTGCAAAGGTTTTTGACATAGTCTAAATAAATAATCATTTTGGAATCATTTGCAGCGTAGGTTCCTTTGACTTGATTGGAAATTAAAAGTGAGTCAGTTTTTACCTTGAGGTTTTGCACACCTAGATCTATACATACCTTGAGTCCAGCTATCAGGGCTTCATATTCAGCTTCATTGTTTGTTGCTTTAAACTCACAACTGATAGCCTGAGCTATTAAGTCTCTATGTGGTGATTTTAGTACTAATCCTAGGCCAGTTCCTCTCATATTGGTTGCTCCATCTATATGTAAGGTCCATTCCTAGCCTAGTTTTTTGGTGTCTAGATGGTTGACCTCTTTTATGAGGTCAGGTACAAGGCTCGGACTAAATTCAGCCACAAAGTCTGCTAAGGCCTGGGATTTAATTGATGTCCTGGGTTCAAAGGTTATGTCATAAGTACTTTGTTGTACTGACCATTTTGCCATTCTGCCTGAAAGTTCAAGTTTTCTTAGGACAGATTTGATAGGCATATTGGTCCTGACAATTATTGGGCGACTCTCAAAGTAAGGTATGAGTTTTGTGCAGGTTACAATTAAAGTAAGTACGTATTTTTCAAGTAGTCCATATCTTGTTTCTGCATCCAGTAGACTTTTACTTACATAATAGACATGGTGCTTTTGGCCGTCAACTTCCTTGGTCAGGACTCCACTTACTGTAGTCTCAGTGACTGATAAGTAAAGCGTCAGGGGTTCTCCTTTTTTAGGTTTGGCCAGTACTGGAGGAGTAGCCAGATAAGTTTTTAATTCTTGGAAGGTTGTTTCATGTTTAGGCATCCACTTGAATGATTTGTTCTTTCTGAGGAGGTCATAAAAGGATCTGAATCTTTCAGATGATCTGGATATGAATCTGTTCAGGGCTGCAACTCTTCTTGTTAGTCTCTGGATATATTTGACTGAATTGGGAGATTCCAATTTCAGGATGGCTTTTATCTGTTCTGGGCTGTCTTCAATCCCTCTTTTTGTCACCATGTATCCTAGGAATTTGCCTGAAGACACTCCAAACTGGCATTTGGAGGGGTTGAGTTTCATGTTGAATTCTTCCAGGATTTTGAAGGCTACTTCTAGGTCCTTTACATGATCTTCTGCCTTCTTGGACTTAACCACCATGTCATCAATGTAGACCTCCATTATGTCACCAATTTGGTCTTTGAACATCATATTGACCAGGCATTGGTAGGTTGCCCCTTCATTTTTCAGGCTAAAGGGCATTGTTGTGTAGCAATATATGCCCATTTCTGTGATAAATGTAGTGTTTTCCTGGTCAGCTGGGTGCATTTTGATCTGGTTGAATCTACTTGAGGCATCCATAAATGTTAATAGTTCATGCCCAGCTGTAGCATCTACCATTACATCAATATGCGGACGTGGGAATAGATCTTTTGGGCAGGCTTTGTTAAGATCTATGTAGTCTACACAAACTCTCCACTTGCCATTCTTCTTTTGTACCACGACCACGTTGGCCAGCCATTTAGGGTACATTACTTCCCTGATCATTCCCATGTCTAAGAGTTTGTCCACTTCTTCGTTAATAATAGTGTTGCACTCAGAGGCAAACTTTCTCCTTTTCTGTTGTACAAGCTTGAAAGAAGTGTCAATATTGAGCTTATGGGTAATAATATTAGCATCTATGCCAGTCATATCAAAATGGGACCAAGAAAAACATAAAGATTTATTCTTCAGAAAACTTACTAGTTCTGGTCTGTTATTGTCAGGGACATCAGATCCTAACAGTACGTGCTTGTTAGGATACTCAGGGTCTAATATTACCTGTTCTGTTTCTATTTGGGTTTCTGCCACATAAGTGCTCCTGACAGGGTACTGTAATTGCTAGGCGAGAGACTTACCTGCCTTGGAAGGTTTTAAGGATTCAGTGTAACATTCTTGGGCAGACTTTTGTTCACCTTTGATGGTTGTTATTACCCATTTTGTTGGTATTTTGACGCATTGGTGATAAGTTGAAGGAATAGCTTTGACATTATGGATCTAAGGCCTGCCTAGGATTGTATTGTAGGATAAAAGGCAATCTAGGACTCCAAATCTTTTATATGATAAGACTCCTTCAACGTAGGTTGGCAGGTATATTTCTCCCAGAGTGTTCTTGGTTTCACCACTGAATCCTACCAGGACATTTGATTTCTTTATGATCTGGTTCTCATCAATCTTCATGGCTTTCAAGACGTCAAGCATAATTAGGTTGAGTGAGCTGCCACCATCTACTAGGATTTTTAGGACACGCGCAGTCCCAATTTGCATAGTAATGACTAGGCCATCATGATGGACGTCCGGGATTCCCTGCATATCAGTATCATCAAAAGTAATTTGAGATAAATTTCTAGGTTTAAAGGGAGATTTCATTTTTGACTCCCCGACTATTTTCTTTGCAGCTAAGCTAGTCAGGCCGTAGATCTCAGATTCTCCATTAATGAATTTGGCTTCATAGATGGGTGGTGCTGGGGGCAGGTCAAGTTGTGGTCTTTCCTGATCCTTTCTTGATCCGTTGTCTTCCCTATTCTTTGATGGCATCAAATCTTTTAGGTAGCCTTTCTTTAATAGGTAGGCCACTTGTCTGCGTAGACCCGGGCATTATTCTGTGGTGTGTCCTATGTCCATATGAAATTCACACCATCTTGTTGTGTCTTTCCTTGAGTTGGGATTGTCCGTCTTTTTTGGCCACTTGACAATGTCTCCCGATGTTGTCAAGGCTTTTGATCAATCCTGCAGTATCAACAGAGAAGTTATATTCTTAAATTGGTGGGTAAGTATAAGAGTTACCTTGTTGCTCTTGAGCATAGTTGACTTCTGATCTGTCAGGCCTAGTGTGGGGGGATGGCCTGGAACTGCTTCCTCTATGATTAGAGCTTTTTCTGTTGGATTTCTCATATCCTTAAACAATATCAGTGGTTTCAGCCTTGAAGCTTTTATCTTCTTCCAGTCTGATGTAGCCAATGGCTTTTGCCTGAACATCTTCAAAGGTCAGGCAAGGTTTCATGGTCAGCTCATCATAGAATTTACTGTCCAATAGGAGTCCCTGCCTGAAAGCTTCCACAGCTGTTCTAACATCACATCTGGGGATTTATACTTTCTCTTTGTTAAATCTGGTCAGGAATGCTCTGATTGTTTCGCCAGTCTTTTGCATGATTCTGTATAGGTCACTGGATCTCTTTTTGAGTTCCCTACTGCTGGTGAATTGATGGTTTAATGAGTTTATCAGGTCTGCAAAGGACTTGATGCTAACATTTGGCAGGTTTATGTACCATTGAAGGGCAGGTCCGGTCAGGGTTGTTCCAAAACCCTTGCACATACGTACTTGTCGTAGTTCACTGGGTATGGAGGATGCCAACATTCTTTGTTTGTAGTAGGTTACATGGTTTTGAGGATCTGTAGTTCCATCATAGATTCTCATTGATGGTACCACAAACGTTTTAGGCATATCTATTTTAGCTATCTCATCCACAAAGGAAGAGTCAGCATAACTTTCAGGGTTGGTTTCCTCAATAGTTGCAGGCACTCCAGGAATCTTCTCAAATTTTTCATGGAGTTTTTGGATTTCCTGGAGCATGGCCATCATTATAGCTGCGTTAGTTTGATATGAGATGGCCTCTTCATTTGGAGTATCTTCTAAGTCTGAATCAAGGTCCCCTGCTTTGGATTTCGTTGGAGTTGGAGTACCAAAGTTGGAGAAGTCAATGTTTCTGATTATTGAAGAGAATGGAGTTCGAGGCTGAATCTTAAATTTCGAGCCTGAAGCTTTATCTCGTAGCTTTTGCTTCAGACTGGACTCTGATTCTTTTAGTTTCTGGACTTGAGCCTCAGCCTGGGCCATTTTCTGCTTCAGTTACTTCATTTCCAATAGTTGTTGTTTGGAGGCAGCCAGTTGTTTTTCTATGCTGTCTCCATTCATTTTTTGGTAGAATTTTTGTATTGTTTGGAATTAGATTTTGATTATTTTTGAGCTAGATGCCCCACGGTGGGCGCCAGTTGTTTTAGCAGAATTTCTCACAAAGATAATGTACTGCTAGGGATGTAATTGCAGGGCAATCTAACTCAAAATAACTAAGCCCGACAAGTACGACTGATTAAATAAAGAACGAATAATATAATGAGACACAAATATTTATACGTGGAAAAACCCTGAGAATAAGGGAAAAAAACCACGCGCACCAACCAAGAAGGGATTGTTACTATGATTATGAGTATCCTGACAGGGAATGTGTATGTCAGGCTAGAAATAGAGTATGATTGTTTAATAATAATGCTATGGTAGTTTATGATTACAAAGATGAGAGTAAAATGCGAGTGAGTAAGTGATCCTTTCTTCTTTCTTCTCCATGTTATTTATAGTGGCCTTCTTCTCCTTGTAATGGTCCTCCCAAAGTTGTTTTAGACTTCCCTAGTAAAAAGGCCTCGTGCCTATTTACCCGGGAGTGGTTGGTTGACTCCTAAGACTATCCGCCTTTATTTCTACTAGGTTGACTGCGTCATACTTGTTGCGGGTTTTATTGAATAAGTCTCCCGTGTAAATAGGAACCACTTTTCAGAATGTTAGTTGTTGCCTGACGCATTCTGGTAGTGCTTATCATGTGGCTTGGTGAGATATCTCTTCAGGCCTGGCCTGATAGATGCCTGACCTGTCTTTCAATCCTGACTGGCACCTGTCTGGATGCCTTGTATTAGATATCTTTTGTTTAGGCTTGGCTTGGTCGTTGCCTGATTGTTGTCTAGTCAGGCAGGATGATTCTGGGCCCAACATAAACTGTTTCTCATAATTACGCGTTTCAATATTTGGGAAACGGTGTTCTATGTTCCATTATTATATTTGGTAAACTGTTGTTATACAGTCGTTGTTAAAGCATAGAATTGCCGTAGTGTGGTCACTACGAGTACGTAGTGATGCCTTTTGGGTTGGCAAACGCGCCAGCAGTATTTATGGATCTTATGAACTGAGTCTTCAGTCCATTTCTAGACCGGTTTGTGGTGGTCTTTTTAGATGATATTTTAGTCTATTACAAGACTAAAGAGGGGCACGAGGAGCATTTGAGGTTGGTGTTGCAAACTTTGCGAGATAATGAATTTTATGCTAAGTTATCAAAGTGCGGGTTTTGGTTAAAGAAGGTGATCTTCCTGGGCCATGTGATTTCTAAAGAAGGTGTAGCAGTGGACCCAAGTAAGATTGAAGCGATGTCAAACTGGGAAGCACCGAAGAATGTAGCTAAATTCGGAGTTTCTTTGGTTTGGCCGGGTACTACAGGCGGTTTGTGAAGGATTTTTATAAGATTGCTAGACCTATGACAGCGTTGATGAGGTGGGAGAATAAATTCCATTGGGACGAGAGTTGTAAGACAGCGTTTCAAACCATAAAGGAACGTTTGACAACATCTCCTGTCTTAGCTTTGCCGGAAGGGAGTGAGAACTTCGAGGTTTATACTAACTCTTCGAAGAATAGTTTGGGTTGTGTCCTAATGCAGAATGGGAAGGTGATTGATTATGCATCGAGGCACCTAAAATATTATGAAGAGAACTATCCTACTCGTGATTTGGAGTTGGGTGTGGTCGTATTTGCTTCGAAGATTTGGAGACATTACCTATACGGGGTGACCTTTAAGGTGTTTTCAGATCGTAAAAGCCTGAAGTAAATCTACATCCAAAGGGAGCTAAATATGTGGCAGAGGAGGTGGATGGAGTTGATAGCTGACTATGATATGGTGATTGTCTATCACGAGGGAAAGGCTAATGTGGTAGCTGATGCATTGAGTAGAAAGAGTGTACATTCATTGTGCACTGTTATGTCCTTGATGAGACTGAAAGATGAAGTTGAGAAGATGAGAATCTACATGATTTGCAAGGGAGAAACCATTAGAGATTTAACCATGAACCAGATCTTTATGATGACATCAGGAAGAAGCAATTGCTCGATTCTAAAATCCAGGAGTGGAAGGAAGGAGTGGAAAAGGGTATTACATAAAGATATTTGATCCATGCGGATGGGAGTGTTCGGTTTGATGAGAGGTGGTGTGTACCGAACGATGCTGTGTTAAAGAAAGTGATCATGATAGAAGCTCATTGCACTAACTTATGTTAAAGTGCCAAAGGAAATCCTGGATCGCAAGGTGCGAAAGACGAGGAATGGTGAGACTACGCTATATAAGGTGTTATGGTCTAATCATAACGTGGAAGAGGCCACGTGGGAACTAGAAGAGGCGATGAAAGAGCGATATCCACATCTTTTTGAGCAGGTATGTTTGGTTACGCGGTCATAACCTTTTTGTTAAGGGGGTTAGGAGATGATCTCATACGTTTTGACACTACAACGAATACAAGGGATAATGACGGCCAAAATCCGTCAACAACAGCCTTTATTTGTCCGAAAAGCGGGTTACTGATGGGTTTTCCGTCTGGAATGAGCGTCACTACAAATTGTCACGAAAATCGCTCCACCACGAAAATTTAATTCTGACGGAAACCTAACAGATAATTCGGCAACCATACAATGCGCATTACTGACGGATTTTTCATCAATAATATGCGTTTCTGACAAATCATCCGTCAATAATACTTTTAGGGGGTTTGACTAATAGTCAAGATTTATTTTAAATTCGTCACGGAATTTCCGTCAGGAAAGTCAATTTCATGTTGACTTATCTGACGGATTTTCCGTTAGGAGGGAGTAAAAACTGACGGATTTTCCGTCAGGAAGGGTTAATTACTGGCGGATTTTCCATGTGAATAGTCAACAGATGATTGACTTTCCTGACGGATTTTATGTCAGGATTATTTAATGCAGTGGCTGAAAACAACAGCTCGCTGCCCAGCTACAATGCGTTTTTGCATTGTTTCAAGTCTAACATAAACAACCAAAACCTGAAAAACCTAATATATAATCGGCAACCGCGAAGCGGGAATCCATTCTCAAGTCGACCGTAAGAGTGGGAATCAACAGTAGTCAACGAAAGAACTAAAGACATCCGAACACGGTTGGAAAAAAAATTAATTACATAGAAAAGTTTGTCAAATTCATACAAAATCTTACTAAGATAAAAAAAAAAGCAATGTCTTACACATAACAAGTTTCTAACCTAAGATAAAGGCTTAACATACTAACCTAAGTCAAAGACTACTATATATACTAACATAGACAATGCTAACCTAGAGGAGCAACGGGACCACTACCTCCAAAGCCACGCCCGTCGTCCTCAAAGTCATCTATACGATGTAGAGTAGGGAAACCTGAGCACGCCTCCGGGGCAAGATATGCCTGCATCCTAGCCCAAGAAATTTGCATGGCAGCCATCTATCTATCTCGCAAAACTGACGGTCAACTGACGGAATTACCGTCGGTATCGTATTCCTATCGGATTTTCCGTCAGGACCGTCATTGCTAGATGGCGCGTTAAACAATTGACTTGGCGCCATAAGTATTGTGAATATTTGATGGAATTTCCGTCAGTATTTTCTACTACTGACGGAAATCTCGTCAGTAATACTAAACTACTGACGGAAATTCCATCAGTATTGTCATATGTGTGATGCCAGCCTGGCAATCACTAGACTAAAAGTCTTGACGGAAATTCCGTCAAGAACCCGTGCTTTTGGATAATCCTGACGAAATTTCCGTCCGGATTTTTCTTTAATCTAAATCAGAACACGCTTCCCTTCCCCCATCCCTATTCTTAATTTTCCCCCAAATCAATTAAAACCTAACCCTAACAAACCCGACACCCGACATGTTGGAATATGTGTCCTCCGACAATAATGCGATCACAACTGTCGATCATGATGATCACATGTTTAAGTCTCATTTTAAAAAATACAATTGGGAAGTAATATTTTACTGTCAACTGGTCCACACATATCGGTAATGATTGGCTGACTAGAGTTTGACATTACTGTCATGCAACGGTGGTGACCAGTTGATCCCCTTAGGTCATACCTAAAGGGTAACACTCTTAATTGATTACTTAATTGATCGTATGACGATACGAGTTAATTAAATTACTTAAAATTGACGGACGATTTTGGAAGTAATATTTACGTATCTCATTATAATTTGATTAAATAAGGTACGGTCTAAGTAATCGAATTGTTTTATTGCTTAGATGAAATTATTGTTTACGGAAACAATTGCATTTGAATGAATAATTTATTATAAATACAAGATGTTGTGATTTATTATTGGTAAATTATTTTGGTTCAAGTAATTATGAATTACTAAGTCAATTTTGTATATGACGTGTTTTTATTAATGCGTTGATTTTTAATATGTTAAAAATGCATGACAATTTTACATGACATGTGACATGTGTCAAATTGACAAAGATAAAATGGCGTCCATTTTATCTTATTTGGACCGAAATAGTGGGGTGATTTAGGATAAATATTGTGTTGATTTATTAAGTGGAAAACACAATTATTTTACCTAAACCTAGACATGCAAACCTACTTGCTCTTGTGAAGACAACCTTGCTCATGCATTGGCCCCTTTACCCTCCCCCTACCCGGTTTCCTTATAGAAAAGACCAAAGGGGTTTTCTCTATAATTAAACCTAATATACTACATGAAGAGTGAGTGCATTATTCATTAATACAACCATCTAAAATAAGAGTTTTAGAGAGATAAAGAAAATTCTTCCTTCTCCTTCTCTTAGCCAAAATTAAGAGAACCAAATAAATATTTTTGGGTCATTTTTATTTAAATTAATATTGTTCTAGTAATAATAATATTAATTTTATTAAGAGAGTACCTTGGGTATTAATCCTTGGGAGAGATTCTTCACTTGAGTCCTTGTTCATCCAACATTTAGAGAGCTCAAGAACAAGTGAGTAGGAGAACTCACTTGTGCCCAAATATCCGAAATATCAATGTAAGGGTTGATGATTTCTTCCTTATTTTTATTATTGTTTGCATGCATAAGATCAATGTTTAATTTTATGACTAAATTAAATCATCACATATATGCATATGTTAAGTAATGAGATATAGATTTCTAACAAGCGGTATCAAGAGCCTTAGGTTGTTTGCATGCAAATCGGTTATAGTTTTTCCGAGTTATACGATTAACATATAAAACTTATAAATTTGTCTTATTATGATATATCATGAAATAAATTATGCATGTTAAATTTTCTGGTCCTAAAATGTATTTAGGATATTTTGGTTAATTTATGGATTTTTATTGTTCATCTAATAAAATAATGGCATTAAAAATGTGATTTTAGGATAAAAATGTCATTTTCGGACTAAAATTAGCTAAACTTCGAATTTTCCAGTGGTTTTTGGATATGTTTTTACATATATTATTTTTAGATGACCTGTAATGTTTCAGAATTTGTGGAGTTTTTATGCTCGAAATATGGATTTTTCATGATAAAAATCGAATTTAAATGAAAAATAGGTTAATATGAGATAAATTTCGAATCTGTTCATATAAATTTAGTATGTTATCACATGCAATTTTACAAGATGTGTGTAAAATAATAGGCTATAATGAAGTCATTATGCATGATTTATGAATTTTTGATTAAAAATAGCATAAATAGTGACTTTAATTAGTGAATAATTGCTAAACCATGCTTCATGACGAAGGAAAAATGTCACATGTTGCATTTTATTACCTCTTTCGGATCTAAAATTTAAAAGTTGATAAATATAATTTTTCTCATGTTTTTATGATTATATTTGGTAAATCCGATAAACCGCAACATTGGTTTTTCCGATAAATTTCGAACTTTTTAACCTATGTTTTTGAACATTATAAGTGTCATGGTATTTTTCAAGAATGTTCATGAGTTTAAATTTTATAATTTTGAATTTATTTGAAATTTTTATGATTTATTTGGAGTTTATAGCATTTTATTGTAATTTTGGGTCCATTAATGAACAATTTTAAGAAATATAAGTTAATTATAGTCAAATAGTTAGTGGAGACTAATTTTGAGTCCTAAGTTGTTTACGGTAATTAACTTGTGCATAAATATGATTTTATGTAATTTATTGTGATTTTAAAAGGTTGAATCACGAAAATCCGTAAAAATCGTTTAATATACGATATTGGCTCCTTAAAGACGATTTAGCATAAAATTGGGCATGTTCAAACATATTTTAATGCTGCATTTTATTTATGATTGTCATAATTTTATTTTATGTAATTTTATTTTATGTAATTTTTACATAGTATGGCCTTAGTTTTTAATTGGTATTAACCGAAATGTATGGGAATATCGATTCAGTTGTAATTTATTGTGATCTCGTATCACCGTTTTGTAATTTAATAGATTTATTTTATTTTAATTACAAATGTATAATAGGAAATTATGTAATTGTTATGTAATTTATTTATTTCGGAGTTCCTTGAAGACGGTGTCACTCAAGGAAGACGATACATAAAGACGGTGTTACCTCGAGATGTGTGCCAAAACACGAAGTTCAAGGGACCAATGGAGTTGGTTTCCGAATATGTAATAGTTAATTAGATTTTCTATTTAAGGAAGGCCATACTAGGATTTAATTTATGTTTTGCATTTTATTTATATGTTGCATGCATCGCTAAATCGCCATAACTAAAACATGCATTATCATTAAATCGAGTTTATCGACCGTGTCAATTAGAATTATCGTAGTTCACCGCTTTAGTTCACTTAAAACGTGATAGATAATAAATTGACATGACCTCTCGCTAAAATAATCAATTGAGACTTAGCCTTACGAAAAAGTAGAAACCATGAAAACCTATTTCGCGAGGGAGTGCACTCGGCCACCCCGGGGTACAAACCTTGTTACATAAGGGAAGTGGGTGATAAATGTCTATCCACCGAATTCATGTTGATGAGGGTTTCATCGGCTAACTCGTGCCCAAGTTAATGTTAATTTGGATCATGGACACATTTATTCGAAATTTGGGTTGAACTCAACAAAAGTATTGATAAGGGTTTTATCGGCCACCTCGTGCCCTTGTCGGATGTGTTTTAGGCTAAAGATAATGTTAATGTAATTTTATCGACCGAGAGTTCTAAAAGTAGAATCGATTAAAAAGTTAATCCACCAAGTTATATTGATCAGGGTTTCATCGGCTACCCCGTGCCCAAGTTAGTATGAATTTGGATCTCGGAATCATTTATAATAGTTGGGTAGAGGTCACTATATAAATGCTCATATCTTGTTAATTTATTTACAAGTATGATATTAAAAAGATAAATGTTAATATTTTCTTTTCATCCATACTTGTAGTTCATTACAATAAATCCATCAAACGCTACCGCACCGATAACTATTGAGTCTTGCCACAATGTTTTTGACGACGTTTGCTCCAACAATGATTTCGACACTACTAGAGAAATTTCTTTTGGGATAGGTTCGGATGGAAAAATAAACTTTATCACTTCTTCTAAACCTCCCACTACTACTACAAGATCTCTTGTGAGCCGGTCTCAGGAAGACCGCCTCATAAAAACTATAGGATCTTTGTCTTTGGAAGATGAAGATGCCAAAACTAGTGGGAGCTCAAGCAATCAAGTTCTTGCTAACAAGGGCAAAAAGTTCAAGAAGAAGGGAAAGAAAGGGAAAAATTTCAAGCAAGTTGATGATGAGTGCCATTATTGCTATGGCATGGGACATTGGCTTAGGAATTGTCCCGTATATTTGCGAAATATAAGGGAAAGAATCATCGTTCCAAACGGTAAAATTCCTAAGGAAATTTATGTTATTGATATAAATTATACTTCCACTATGACATGGGTACTGGATACCGGTTGTGGTTCTCACCTTTGTAATCATTTACAGGGTTTAAGAGACGTGAAGAGTCTTAGCAAAGGAGATGTGGATCTACGCCTTGGAAATGGAGCTCGAGTAGCGGCCGAATCCAAAGGAACTTATGTATTAGCTTTGCCTAATGGATTTGAGTTGTATTTACATAATTGTTTTTATGTGCCTACACTCTCTAAAAACATTATTTCTATCGCTATGTTAGACATGGACGGATTTTGTTTTCTCATTAAGAACAATCGTTGTACTATTTCGAGGAATGATTTGGTTATAGGCGAAGCTTCTTCCATTAATGGCATTTACATTTTAGAAACCTCGAATCCGACGAATGATATCTATAACATTCAATCAAAGAAACTCAAATCAAGTGACCCAAATGAATCGTTCAATTGGCATTGTCGATTAGGTCACATAAACGAGAATCGCATCAAAAGATTAATTTCAAGTAATGTGATTACACCATTTGACTATCAATCATATGGTACATGCGAATATTGCCTTCTTGGCAAAATGACTCGTAATCCTTTTAGTGGTAAAGGGACACGAGCTAGTGAACTATTGGGACTCATACACACCGATGGGTGTGGACCAATGAGTATCACCGCTCGTGGAAATTATGACTACTTCATAACCTTCACCGATGACTTGAGTAGATATGGGTATATCTATTTAATGAAGCATAAAAGTGAAGCTTTTGAGAAATTCAAGGAGTTTCAAAACGAAGTAGAGAACCAATTGAACAAAAGGATTAAGGCACTACGATCCGATCGTGGTGGAGAATATCTTAGCCTTGAATTCGATTCACACTTGAAAGGTTATGGTATTATATCACAACTTTCTCCACCCGGAACACCACAACTTAATGGTGTTGCCGAAAGAAGAAATCGAACCTTACTTGATATTGTTCGATCCATGATGAGTCAAACCGAGTTACCAAACTCGTTTTGGGGATTTTCAAACCAAACGGCAATTATATCTTTGAATAATAGTCCTACAAAGGCAACTGAAAAGACTCCATTCGAGATGTGGAAAGGAAGAGTTCCTAATCTACATGAAAATTTTGGGATGTGATGCTTACGTCAAGGCAAAGACCGACAACAAGCTTGCCCCAAAATCCGAAAAATGCATCTTTGTAGGTTACCCCTTGACCTCTCGAGGATACTACTTCTACAAACCTCAAGAGAACAAAGTGTTTGTGTCTTGCGAGGCTGTCTTCTTAGAAAGTCAATTTATATCTAAGAGACAGAGTGGGAGAAATTTTGAACTTGATGAAGTTCAAGAGCCACAAACCGAGATAGAGACGCAAGAATATGTTCCTTCTTCATCTAGCACGGTTGTCCCTCCTCGTCCTAGAAGAACGGGCCGAGTTATTCACCATCCCGATTGATATGTGAGGACTTATCGATGAAGATGGAACACTCGATGTGTTGCTTTTAGAAAGTGACGAGCCCGCCACCTACAAGGCCTCAATCTCTAGTCCAAATTCTTCCTTATGGCTTGAAGCCATGAAGTGCGAAATGGATTCTATTCATGAAAACCAAGTTTGGAACTTGGTAGATTTGCCTAAAGGGGTAAGACCTCTTCAATGCAAATGGATTTTCAAAGTGAAGAATGTCATAGAGAGACATGATGATGTCTACAAAGCTAGGCTAGTGGCAAAAGGATTTACCCAAGTCCAAGGTCTCCATTATGATGAAACCTTCGCCCCCGAAGCCATGCTAAGATACATACGGATTTTGTTAGCAATCGCCGCATTTCATGATTATGATATATGGTAAATGGATGTCAAAACCGCTTTTCTAAATGGGCATTTAGAAGAGGAAGTGTACATGATACAACCCGAAGGTTTTGTTGATTCTAAAAATCCTAACAAAGTGTGCAAGCTTAAGAGATCCATTTATGGTCTTAAGCAAGCATCTAGAAGTTGGAATCATCGATTTGATCATGTGATAAAAGAGAATGGTTTCACTCGAAGTGTTGAGGAACCATGTTTATACATGAAATTCAGTGGGAGCAATGTTGTGTTCCTAATCTTGTATGTCGATGACATACTACTCATTGGAAATGATATTCCAATGTTGTCTTCTGTTAAGAAGTGGTTAGGTAACCACTTCCAAATGAAGGATTTAGGAGAACAACGCATATTAGGTATCCGGATCCATAGATATAGATCCAAGAGGATATTGGCACTAAGTCAAGAGTCTTATGTTGATAAGATTCTTTGACGGTTCAGCATGGACAAATCAAAAAGGGGATTGGTACCTATGGTAACTGGGACAATATTGAGCAAGTCTCAATCTCCTTCCGAACCTCAAGATGTTGAACGCATGAAGATGATCCCTTATGCTTCCGCTGTTGGATCAATCATGTACGCCATGATATGCAGACGTCCTAATGTCTCGTATGCCTTGAGCATGACGAGTAGATATCAAGGAAATCCAGGTGAGAGTCACTAGATAGCCGTCAAGAACATCCATAAGTACTTGAGAAGGACTAAGGATTCTATCTTAGTGTTTGGAAGAAACACCGAGCTCCGTGTTAATGGTTACATGGACTCAAGTTTCTTAATGGATAGAGATGACATGAATTCACAAGCTGGTTTCGTTTTCATGCTCAATGGTGGTGCCGTTAGCTGGAGAAGCTTCAAGGAAGCTTTGACTGCGGATTCAACAACGGAGGCTGAGTACATTGTAGCATCAGAAGCTGCCAAGGAAGCTGTGTGGATCAGCTAATTCACGAAAGGTCTAAGAGTAGTACCTACCGCCAATGATCCCATCACTCTCTATTGTGAGAATAGTGGGACGATCTTCCAAGCTAAAGAGCCAAAGTCTAGCAATAGATCTAGACATGTACTTAGAAAATATCATGTAATAAGATATTTCATTGAAAGAAAGGAAATTGCGATTTTTAAGGTTAGGACGGATGACAACATAGTGTAGATACCTCATTTCTGCACCTCCCGCAAACCACCCGGTGATGATTGGGCCGCATGTTTGATACGCGAAACGATTTGTGACAGTTCATAAGATTGTCGTCAAGTGATTGCTCAAATATTAAATCTCTACCTCTTAGTTGTCATCTACGTCCCGATACGGTCGTTTTGGCAGTAATTAGAGTACATTCGGAGTCCGGGTCAAAAACCGTCTCCATTTTCTGATAACCGTTAAATCCCGAGTCAGAATATTCTGGAATGTTCCGGATATTTCTATTCCATATTTCATAAATTTTATCTTTTGGCAAATAATATCCCGTAATATTCATATAAGATATTAAGGAAGTCGAATTATTTCCGTCCTACCATAACTCAAACGCGGAAATCTTTCTTCAGTAGGAGGAAACCTCCTTGGAATAGACGCAAGCAGTCTTTGCGCCTCTTCCAAGAGACGCGATGGTCTTTGCGCCTTTTCCCGAGCCCTTCTTTGCATGTCTTACGTATCTTTTTCATATATTTCCGAGATTCACTTCCAAAGAGTCTCCGAAACCCTAATTCCCTCCGTGTGATTAGTATAAATAGGAGCCTTCGCTCCTCATATTTCTCACGCGAGTGTCCGCCCTTCTCTTCTCCCTTTGCATTCTAGACTTTGTTCTTACTTATTGGCGCCTACGTGCTTGAACTTTCGACCACGTAAGCTCGGATCTTTCCGGGTACCAGCCTCTCCGTTGCATGACCGACCAATTTGACCAACTACACTCAATCAACTTAATTAATCAATCGTTTTCCTCTTACGAGGGTACTCTCTTTGCATTCGCGTCGAGCATCACTAATCGATATCTTAGTTCATCTCGTTTCTTCAACATGTAAGTCTGAGGGTGTATAATCCTTATTTATTTATTGTATTTTACTTATTGTATAATCCATTGTAAGGTTTACGTCGAAAATACCGTTAAAATCGATTTCTAAAACCCTTTGTTAAAACTCTTTTTTACGGATTTCCAGTAGACAGACGTCGAGAAAAGACGCAGCAACTGCTGCGCCTCTTCGAAGGAGCACAGTTCCTGCCGCGCCTCTTCGTGAGGCTGCCGCGGTTCCTGCTTCCTTTCTTCTTCGTCCTCTGTAATTCGTTTTCGAATCTTTTTTTTGCTTGCTTCGTCTGTTAATTCTTCATCGTAGTATCATAATAATTCCACATGTATATTTTCATCATCATTATTAACATGCTTTAATCATCGCAAATCCGACTTAAATCCCTTATAATTCATATTTGCGGGTTTTCGTCATTAAGTTCAATCCGGGTTGTAGGGATTCAATTTGTTCGTATTGAGTTTCTGGAATTCATCTCTGATATAGTTTTCATCTGCTTATTCGCATATTCGTTGTATATCCGTCGTATTTAGCCTAATTGACTTATTTCAATAGAGGACTCATTAATATTTTCATCATAATTTCATGTAATTAATCCGTTTGCATCCGTCTCATCTATGTTTTATCGCTTTTATGACCATCATTCACATGTAATAACCTGCTAATCACTTTCATCCGGGTAAAAATCATCAATTAATCCTTTAAATCACCCATTAACATTAACGGCTTGCAAGTACGGCTTCACAGCCAGAACTGAGCCAAGGAACAGATGCAGCGTCTGCTGCGCCTCTTCCGAGAGGACTTGATCTGCTGCGCTGTTCTGGCCGAGTTCTGTCCCTGAACTCCGTTTCTGCCTTGACCTAGTTTGTTTAGCTTACGTATCATTAACTATTATTCGTAATATCACGCTAATTCCTGTTCGTTAGTTTATTTAATTCTTTCTTTCATTCTTTTATTCCTTTTTCTCAAATTATCCGTTTTAAAGGTATTTTCGACATAAATCGCCTATTTCGTTGTAATTAAATGTAATTTTCATTATTATAATTCATAGTTATTGTATTTCTTTTATTGTTTGTATGTTCTCACATGTAAATGAGCATTAAATCCTATTTCGACATTAATTGTATGCTAATTACGTGTTTACCGACTTAGTATTAATTCTCACATGCTAGGATTAAAACTTGGATGTTGCATTGCATGCATTATAACCGACGATATATCAAGTACGAATAACTTCCCTAATCATTAGTAGAGGCCGCTATCGAGGCGGGCGGGATTAGGTGTTCGATCAAAAGAGCTTCCTAATACGTACCCTCACCCCTTACTCCAGATCTCCGTGAGCACCCGTGTTCATTGGCATCCACAAGAGTCATTCTAGACATAGAATGCTAAGGGTAACGATTGCTTAGTGTTCATGTCACTACTTTGTGTCTTGACATGACACGAGATATTCGAACGGTTCCAATTTCCCATAAAAATTGGTGGCGACTCCATACAAAATGCAAACGCTTGTTTTTCGACCTTCACCAAGCGCCCCCGTGGGCGGCCCGCTGTCCACGGTTTGGCGACTCATTGGGGATAATACACTTACGTGTAGCCAAGGGTGAAACTTGAACAAGGTTAGGGAATAAGTTTGTACAAGACAATTGTCGGTTTTCATAACTCGGTCTTCCTAGATCGTTTATTCGGCCTTCCTAGGCCCAACCCAACCCATTCGACCAATCGTGCCGTCTAAACGGTCCTAATTCTTATTTGGGCCTAAGGATGGATAGCAATTGACGTCATCCATACCATGATGCTTACTCTTGTTTGTATCAAGGGCCTTCACTACTTGAGGAAATGGACTAGGAATCGGCCTTACTCTTGTTTGGCACGAGCCTCTCCACAGACTTTGGGTTTGATGGTTCGGTATGGCAACCCACCCTTTAAACCAAAACCCTTTTAAATGCACTCAGCATCCCGTTATAATGCTTGTATAAATGTGTAAACCTTACGTGATCACCATTTCTAAACAAATCATGACGAATTTTCAAAAAATCAAAACCCAATTTCAAAACAAAAATTCGAAAAAAAAGGGCCTTCAATTAGCGCAAAATCCGGTCAAAACTCTGTCCGTTTGTCGTGTCAAAATTCGGGCTACAAGCCCATTTCAAAACCTCACTTCGAGTCCACTCCTACAACTACACTACAGTTGACTAGGACACACACTTTCAAAGACCTTGTCTTTCTTCAAAACTCACTCAACACAAGTGGCACACACCCACTTCACGAGTCAAAACTTTTCCTCTTTTAGCAAGTGTGATAGAATGGTCGATCGTGTTTTGATTCGTCGCCGATCTCTTATCCAGTTTCCAAGATGCCCGGATCAAGTGATGAAACGAATCTCCAACAAATTCAAGATAGTAATGATCGAATCCTAGCCGCGCTAGCCCAAATGCAAGTTACCCAAAACCAAACCTACGACCGCCTTGAACTCATCGAAGGCCGTATCTTTGATGTAGAGGGAAGGTTGCCTCCCCTTAAAAGTGAAGTACTACGTTTCTCCGATGACGAGTCTAGGGATGAGAATCCTATCATAGGGACAACTGCAGCCGAGAAAAGACTCCAATACCTAGAGGAGCAATTGATGTACCTTAAGGGGGATGACATTTATAGGGAAAACAATCGCAAGTATGAAGCCGTCAATTCCAAATTGCCAACTAACTTTAGCATGACGGATATCCCTAAGTTTAAAGGACATGAGAACCCTTTGAATCACATCCGTGCCTTCAAGGATTACATGTCTATCAAAGGCATCAAACCCGAGATGTTCTTAAGGATCTTTCCTTCATCTCTTGACACCATCCCGTAGCAATGGTTCTACACTTTAGATCACAAGAAGGTCGCTACTTGGGAAGACGCCGCAATCGAGTTCTCTAAACAATATGCGGATAATGCCGAGATCCAAGTCAACATGCGTACTCTAGAGGTCCTTACCCAAAATGACAAAGAAGGATTCACCGACTTCTTAAGTAGGTGGAGGAAGACTAGTACTCAATTAGTTGAACGCCCGGATGAGGCTACTCTCGTGGAAAAGTTTGTGGATAATCTCAAGCCCATATATCAAAACATCAAGACTTTCAAGGACTTAACCGTATTAGGGACACGAATTGAAGATGACATCCGTAAAGGACTCTTGTCCAAAACGGTAGGTCGAGGATATCAAGGGTCCATAAGTCGTTCGTACGGCTCTACTAGCAAGACTGGCGAAGTTAACCTTCTCGAGCCATCTAAGAAAACTACTCCACCAAGGAAATTCACAAACCTTGGGGATACGTACTCCAACGCTCTAAAAAGGTTAATGAAGCAAGGTAAACTCCAACCCATTGGACCTACTCCCGAACCCGAAAAGAAGTCCAAGTTTTGGGATGAAAATTCATACTGCGAATACTATAGGGGCAAAGAGCACGACACAGAAAAATGCTACAAGTTGAAACACGTGCTTCAAGATATGATTGAAGATGGTCGACTTCCAATTCCACCAGGAGGTAAGCCCAACAACACTCAGAATCCTCTTGGAGTTCTGATGATTACAAGTGACGAATCTACCTTAGATTGCTCACACCTCATTTCTCCCACCGAAAATGAAATTCATACAATTGAGAAAGAAGGGCTCTACTCTACTATCTCCCCCACCATTTCCGACTTCATCACATGGGCAAGGAATGTAGATAGACAAGTGTGGGAACTAGAAAACATGGTAACGACCTTGCGCAATCCCAATGCAATACCTAAAGAACGCGTACCATTGATCTTCTCTCAAAATGCCACCATGCAAGAAGTAGTCACCGTGGTTGATAAACTAGTCGATCAAATCATACGACTAGAAAGTGATATCATGAGAATGAAGGAACTAGCTGCAGTTAATGGGGTTTGGGCCGATGACGATGAGGACGAGTATCTCATTGAAAACTCCCTAGTCAAGGAAATAGTCCAAAATGGTGAAGACCAAGATGTGGATCACCTAACTCGTTCGGGTCGCCCATATCAAAGCACTACTCAAAACGGTCCAACCAACGTCATCACACCAAATGACAACGAAGATGACCCCACTGATCATTTGCTCAAGCAATTACGAGAAAACCAAGGTGATCTTTTCACCGCCAACTAGTGGCAAGCTCATTTCCACATCGCCAAGCTTTACTGCAAGCTTTGGCCAAATTGAATGTAGCACATAACTCTACTCCTGAAGATATAGTCAACTTGGTCTTCCAAGAATCACCTAAGCTAAGTAATCCTATTACTTTCTCGGATGAAGACTTGCCACCTTTTGGCGCTAGTCACAACCTTGATTTATACATCACTGTCATCTGTCTAAAGAAAAATGTGCCAATGACCTTGGTGGATGATGGCTCCGCGGTCAACGTCATACCCCTCAAAACGGCATACAAACTAGGCATGAAAGAGTCGGATTGGACTCCTACAAATCAAGGTGTTCGTGCATATGACGGTACGCGACGAAAAGTGGTAGGACTTGTTAGCCTAACCATAGCCACGAGGCCGATTGAACGAAAGGTCAACTTCCAAATAGTGGACATCGAAGCTTCATTCAACATACTTCTGGGAAGGCCTTAGATTCATGCTTCCAAAGCGGTAACATCCACCCTTCATCAAAAGATCAAGATCCCACTAAATGGCAAAGTTGTGACGATCACTTCATCACCCATCAAGGCAATAATCGAGAAGCAATCAAACAATCAAGTCCTTGCAGATCCCGTATATGAACTTGGAGGCTTCCAAAGCGTAAGCGTTATAGAAAGTGAGTTGGCACCCTTATACTATAATCCCTACTCTAACTTGGTGGTCAACCACATACTCAAATCCCAGGGATACTTCCCTGGAATGCCTTTGAACCCAATTCGGAAGAACACCTTCGCACCATACAAGGAAGGCAACTCGAAAAGGATACCACTTGGACTAGGGTACAAACCCACAAAAGAAGAAGTTCTCGAAATGCTCGCCCAAGTCCAAAATCGCAAGCACGTGGGAGTCCAAATGAGGCCATATCTCCCCACTCTAAATGGGTACTTCGTTCAAGAAGGAAGTTCAGAACTCTTTCACGGATTTCCCGAACCTTGGCATTATCTTGAGAGGAAGTTAGCCGGAATCGAGATCTTTCACGATTGCTACTTCATTCCTCCAGAAACGGTTCCTACCGTCAAAACCCGTCAAGCACCTTGCTTCGACGAACAAGCTGTTAGCCTATTGTTTGGAGAAGATCGATTCATTAGGGCCACGCAGGATGAGATCATTACTATGATACTTCAAGACGATCGCTTCAACCCCACCGCGTTGATCACAGAAACCGACATAAAGCAGCAGAAAGGATGGAGAAAATCTATCAAATGGACCAACAACCAAGGAAGAATCTTCAAGCTCACCACTGGAGAAGGAGAGATGTTCAAAGGAGAACCAGAAGACGACGAGTTCGAGTCGGAGTCGGAGTCGGAGTCAGAGTCGGAGTCTAGAGAAGTCATTAGAGAATCTATTCCTGTTGTCATCCCCACTCCCTTCATTTCTCCTAGCTTAGCCTCGAGTAGTCACAGTAGTTCGGGAAATGCCCCAATTACTGTCCCTTTGCCACCACTGACCATGGATCAGTTGGCTTCTTTGTTTCAACTTTACTCAAATCTTAATATGAATAAATCGGTTCGCTTACTCTTTGCGTTATCTTGAGTGCATTGCATTTACGATGATGCGAGGATGACCAAGATCCAGACTTGACCGAAATACCTCCCTACGTAGCCAAAGAAATACTACAGGAAGGGGAAGGGGGACCTGTAATAGAGGACACCGAACCCATCAATGTTGGAACCGAACTAGAACCCAAAGAACTTAGGATAGGGACTACCTTGGGCTCTACCGAACGGGCCGATTTCATAGACCTCCTAAATGAATTCAAAGACGTTTTCGCTTGGTCCTACAAAGACATGCCAGGGATCGACAGGGATATCGCCGAACATAGGATTCCGATTAAGGCAAGTTTCAAACCTATAAAACAGAAGTTTCGACGAATGAGAACAGAATGGGCTCTAAAGATTTAGGAAGAAGTGGACAAGCAATTCAAAGCCGGGTTCATCAAAGTTTCCGAGTATTCTGACTGGGTAGCTAACATAGTACCCGTGCCCAAAAAGGATGGGAGAATCCGTGTTTGTGTTGACTTTAGGGACTTGAACAAAGCGAGTCCGAAAGATGACTTCCCTCTACCTCACATTGACATATTGGTAGACAATACTGCAGACCACGCATTACTATCCTTCATGGATGGATATGCGGGTTATAACCAAATCAAGATGGCTATGGAAGATATGCACAAGACCGCATTCGTCACCCAATGGGGAACATATTGCTACACGGTAATGCCATTCGGATTGATCAACGCCGGAGCTACATACCAACGCACCGCAACTACACTCCTACATGACATGATGCACAAAGAAGTTGAGGTATATGTAGATGACATGATCGTCAAATCCAAGGAAAGAGAGGGACATATTGCAAACCTTCGCAAATTCTTCGCAAGGCTACGAAAGTACAACATGAGACTCAACCCCCAGAAATGCACATTTGGGGTAACATCTGGGAAACTCCTGCGATATGTCGTTAGCCAACGCGGTATAGAAATAGATCCTTCCAAAATCAAAGCTCTGATCGAAATGCCACAACCTCAAACAGAAAAAGAAGTCAGAGGATTCCTGGGAAAAGTACAATACATAAGTCGATTCATATCGAAACTACGATGATTTGTGAGCCTATCTTCAAGAAACTCAAGAAAACAGACCACACCATGTGGGATGATGATTGTCAAAAGGCGTTTGACCGAATTAAGGAGATATTGGCTAAACCACTAGTGCTCATGCCACCGCAACGAGATCAACCTCTTGGTTTATATCTCACAGTAACGAAAACCGCCATGGGTGCCATGTTGGCTCAAACTGTAGGAAGCGAAGAAAGAGCTATTTACTATCTAAGTAAGAAGTTCCTGGAATATGAGTGCAAATACTCACAACTCGAAAAGACATGCCTCGCTCTTGTGTGGGCAACGAAGTAGCTACGTCACTACATGCTTAGCTACTCCGTCAAGATATACTCCAAAATGGACCCAGTCAAATACCTCTTCGAGAAACCCGTCCTCAACGGACGTCTGGCAAGATGGACTCTGATGCTCTCAGAATTCGACCTTAAATATGTGCCACTGAAACTTATAAAAGGTCGCGCCGTCGCCGAATTCTTCGCAGAAAATCCCATCAACGACGCACAAACCATAGATACATGGTCATTTCCCGACGAGGATATACTCCAAACAGATGTAGACTCCTGGGACCTATACTTTGATGGAGCATCAAACTTAAGAGGATTCGGAATAGGAGTGTTGCTCATTTCTCCTGAAGGTGAGCATACACCGATTGCTGTCAAACTCGACTTCAAGGTGACAAACAATGCTGCGGAATACGAAGCTTGTCTCATTGGACTACAAGCGGCAGTAAGCTTAGGCATTAAAAACCTCCGAGTACATGGGGACTCATCACTGATCATCAACCAAGTTACAGGATCCTGGAAAATCCGAAGCGAAAGCCTCGCACCTTATCAGGCTAGGATAGACCAAGTCGCTCAATTCTTTGATCACGTAACATACCTGCACCTACCTCGGGAGGAAAATCAATTTGCAGACGCTCTTGCGAAACTTGCATCTTTGATAAATATGCCAGATCACATGATAGAAATGCCTTTGTGCATCGAACGACGGTCAGAGCCGGCTTATGTCCATCAAATCACCGATGAAGAGGAAATCGCACAGGAACCCTGGTTCCAAGCAATCCTGAATTTCAAGCTTAATGGTACCTATCCACCAGATATGGACAAAAGGGGACAACGTGCTATACGCCTATTAGCTTCCCAATACATCCTGATGCAAGGAGAGTTATACAAAAGAACACCTCTTGGTGTAGTCCTACGATGCCTTGATCATTCACAGGCACGAAAGGTGATGGAAGAAGTCCACGACGGAGAATGCGGTCCTCACATGAGTGGGCCCATGATGGCAAAGAAAATCACACGTTTAGGGTATTATTGGACCACAATGGAATCCGATTGCATCAAATACGTGAGACACTGCCACAATTGTCAAATCTTCGGGAATGTACAACATGTCCCTCCTTCGTTGCTCTACACGATGACATCTCCTTGGCCATTCTTCGCATGGGGAATTGACATAATCGGAAAATAACCCAGTAGGAACAGGAGGTCACTGTTTCATCCTAGTGGCGATTGACTATTTCACCAAATGGGTAGAAGCGGCTTCCTACACTGGGCTTACGGCCAAAAATGTGGCCAAATTCATACAAAATTACATCATCTGTCGATATGGTTGCCCACATGAGATCATTAGCGATAATGGGTCACATTTCCAAGCTGAAACTGAGCAATTGCTAGCCAAATACAAGATTAAGCATCACCACTCTTCGCCCTATAGACCACAGACTAACGGTGCGGTAGAGGCAGCAAACAAGAATGTTGTCACAATTGTCAAGAAAATGACTGACAACTATAGAGATTGGCCAAGCAAGATACCTTTTGCCTTATGGGGGTACCGTACATCTGTCAGGACGCCCACTGGGGCTACTCCTTTCTATTTGACCTACGGCATGGAAGCTGTACAACCAGTCGAGCTAGAGATACCATCCTTGCGTATTCTACTAGAAAGTCAAATCCCGGAGGCCGATTGGAAGAAGGATAGGTATGAAGAACTCATCCTCCTGGATGAACGTAGGCTACGCGCCCTACATAATGTCCAAACATATCAAGCCCGTATCAAACGAGCTTTCAACAAAAGGGTTAGGCCAAGAAACATCAAAGAAGGAGACTTAGTACTCAAATCGGTTAGAGCTCTTTTACCTGTCGACCCACGGGGAAAATTCAAACCTAACTGGGCCGGACCATATCTAGTCAAATCCATACTCCCAGGGGGTGCGGTTAGAATCACAGACCTAGATGGGAACGAGTTTTCAAACCCCACAAACCTCGACCAATTGAAACGGTACTATGCCTAGAATAGGACAAAAACGCGCCTCGCGTAAACCCATGTGTCGCTCTTGTGACACTAAATAAACGGCCCCTGGCCAAGCTGAAATAAGCTAAATGTCACTGTGCGCTTGCATTTTGACAAGATTGTCATCCTCATATCATCAAATAAACTAAATTCGCACTCTCGGAGTAAGCAAAAGCTCATGCTTATTTTCTATGTTCATTACAAGCTCTTGCTTCGAACAATTATTCTTTTACATTTACTCGAACTACGCGCAAGAGTTTGATTTCGCTTTTTAAGTGAATACGTAGGCAATCCTTCACGGGATTCAACCCATTATATCTAAAAATGTAAATAGAAGGACATTTGCATTGCATTTGAAATTCGACAAGAATAATAAGTGGAAAATCTCAACGGTTTCATAACCATTTAACCTTTTTTATTTCATTCACTTTCTAATAATAGTAGTACGTTACATAATAAAAATAGAATAGGCTAGGATTCTAAAAATCCCTCCTTTTTATTACAACAACAATAATAATAATAATCAAATAATAAATAAAGACTCGGGCTATTCCTCCATCTTCCCCTTGCCCTTGTCATTCTTGTCATATTTCCCGTCACGACCTCGAGCTGGGCGCTCTTGCACCACTTCAGACCTAATCACCAACGGTCTTTCTCGAGGCCTGACTCTTCCGTTCTTGCCAACCACCAGCTCTGCGACAGGAGTAGTCTTTGATTTCTTTGAAGGATGAATGACTTGAAATCCGGCTTCTTCTTCTCCCTCTGTCAGATGCTTCTCCTTCTCTTTCTCTCCCTCGCGCACCTTGTAATGAACCGGCTCACGTTTCCTCAGTCTCTCGCGTTCTTCCGGAGTTGCAGCCTTTCTCCACCTCAGATAAGAGTCCGACACCCACAAAGCATTGGCGGAGAAGCTCAAGAACCACATGTTTCTTTGGGCCCATTTAATAGCCCACTCTCTTCGGCTCTCTGTAGTAAGCGCCATAGCAGTCTGCGGGACGGTATCAAGCCTAGGGATCGTCTGCTTCAACCCAACTTGCCTCATCAATCTTTCCGGAAAGATGCATACCATAAACTCCAATCCCGGAATGCGCACGGACCTAGTAGGATCCAAAGAAGATACTCCAGTGACAGACTTGAGGTGCCACCACGGTACGACCCACCTAATCAGCGGACCATCATCATTCCTCAGCTTGTTCTTCCAATAGTCGCAGACCCGGGTGAAGTCCACCATATACAACCGCGTCCTCATCGCAATCGAACGGGAATGATAGGAAAGTGCATGAACTGGGGGCTCGATCAATCGGAGCCGTTCCATAAGCCAAACCTACCAAGAGCAGGTATTAGACATCGAAAAAAAAAAAAAAAAAAAAAAAAAAAAAAAAAAAAAAAAAAAAAAAAAGAAAAAAAAAAAAAACGAAAAAGAAAAGATGATGTCTTTTACCTGCAAAATGACGGGACTCCCCAAGAACGGCAGATCGCGGTTGGATTTCCTATTATCCAAACCCAAAATAATCTCCCCTAAGCATAAACAAGCTGGGCTCCTGCGCAGCTCCATTTGCTCAATAAGACCCAAAAGACGGGGATCACCTCTCAAATCTTCATCAACGTGTCCTTGGAAGACATACACGTGCAGCAAACAAAAGCCAAATGCTCTCCTCCTGGCAACATGGGAAAAAGAGGGTCGGACACTGTTAATGAATCGGTCTACAAAGTCCAACATTCTCACGCCTTTCGGGGTAACTAAGCGATCCACCTCAAGTCTAGTCAGTCCAAGCAAGTCTCTGAATTTGCTCTTATACCCTTGTGAAGTGGAAGGAATGGCAGGTAAATGTTCGGGGTCCCACCCACCAATAGCAGCAATTTCTTCAGGAAACGGGCAAATATCACCTCCCGGGAACGCGAAAACATGATAATTCGGGTCCCAATAGTCAAGGCAAGCATCCAAGAACGGTTTTACTACCTTAATGAGTTTCAAACTCAACAAAGACCCAAGGTTATAAGCACCCATGTCGTGCTTCTCCATATTCGAAAACTCGTTGGTCCATTCCTTCAAGCGGATCTCCAAAGTATTCATAATGACAATTTTCTCTTGAAGATTTATTTTGAGAGTTTTATGTGAATAGACGAGGAAGAGACGGAAGAGTTGTGTGAATTAACGCCCCGTCGACGCTTCTATTTATACTCATTACTGTTTCCAAAAATCCGCCAGAACGGACCTGCTTGGGAAGCCGCAGCACTCGCTGCGCCTCTTCAGAGGGACGCAGCTCATGCTGCGCCTCTTCCCCAGTCTCATTTCTGTGATTTCCGCGTTTGGATCTTTCCTAATTCTATAACGAATAATTTCCTAATCCTACGGGATTTTATTTTGGTAAATACGAGCAGTTTACCATGTTTCAAGTTTCCTATTTTCGCGGGCACGCATTTCGAGACGACATCGACAGTTCGCCATTTTACCACATGTGCACATTTTCATTTTAGGAAATACATTTCACTTTTTTTAAATAATCCCAATTCCGCATTTTAGGACATAATTTCCATTATAATTCATTTACCTTTTTTTTTATTATTATTTTTATTTTCTTAATTTCATTTCCACATCTCTAACTTACAGATTTCTTTTTTTTTTCTTTTTTAGGGGGTAACCCTCCCTACCGTCCGGTCATTTCCGGCAAATTTTTGCTTTTCCTCGTGCTCTTTTGAGTCTCATTTTGCGCTGATTAAAGGCCTTATGTATGTAAAATGTATGTTTTGCGTAATTTCCATGTAAATTTCGGCGGCGAACATGACTGGCATGCAAACCGTTGTCTACCAAACTGTTCAAGAACTAACTGCGGTACAAGCAACACAACCCAAAGCAGCAAGGGCACTCAGGCCACCATATATACACCAAACAGAGCAAATGTACAAGCAAACTGGGGGCTTGCGCCCCGAACAAAGTCCAAAAGTCCAAGCAAACTGGGGGCTTGCGCCCCAAACAGAGTCCAAAAATGTTTCAAAATCAAATGTCCAAAATGTACAAATCTACAAAACTACACGAAACTATCATTGGCGCCCTCCAACTCGGCAACTCTCGCCACTGAACGGCGATCTCGGCGTCCGAACCTCGAGCTCCCTCAACAAGCGAGCTGTCTCCTCCCGAGATTGGGTCAACTCTCGCTCCAGCTCGCGGTCACCACAGAACAAAGACAACAAATTGGCTCATGTCAATCAATTCAAGCAAGACCGAAAATCAAAACCAAAAAAAATCAATCAAATAAGGTTCATACCTGACGACCTCGACCACCAACGAGTGCCTCGAGGGCAGTAGCTCGCAGCCGGTTGGCCACCCTCCATAGTGCCACGAACCGGGATGGTGCGACCTGCATTATCAAAAGAAATTCTCAGCAAATTGAGCAAACTCAATCAAATGTGTTCTTACACAAAAGTCATACAAGTTGAAGGCTTACCCTCCGAATCGATCTTGCCAGTCATCTAAGCCAAAGATCCGCCACAGCTACGTCAAAATCACGCAGCTCGGAGATCGTCGTCCCCGGTCGCGTCGGTGTACTCGAGGGTCTCGGGGTACTCTGGGGGCTCGATGCCCGCCGCCTCAACCTTCTACAAAGACAAATAGCTCTCATTAATCGATGATCTTTCGTCGTAATTCTCGAAATCAAACCAAGCAAAAGTAAGAGGTACTCACCACTACCGGCCAAGACGCCAACCTCCCGTAAGGAACGCGAGTAGTCCTCGCCGAGCGAGAAGAAGGTCGTCGCCATCGGCGCCGCCCAAGTCCGCCTCCCTCTCGGCCTCGAAGGCTCCTAAACATCGTCCGGGAGGATCGACGGGAACCGTCGGCGCGTCCCGAGAGAGCACGACGAGCCAACCGCTCGCCCAGTACCACACAGACCCATCGACGTCCACAACGGCCGACTCGGGCTCCTAGGTCGAAGGACCTCGGCGACGAAAGGGGGCGCTCTGCGTACTCCGCCCAAGGTCTGGGCACCCACTGCGACAATATAAAAGCACAGATCATCCCTATGACCAACCAAAAGCAAAGTATAAGAAGAGTAGGTGAATACAAATGGGATACTCACGCTGCTCAACTGAAGAGCGTTCACGTCCCGCCGGTAGACATTGTGAGAAGAACGCTTGCTCTTCGTCCAACACATGACCCAATCCCTCACCACGGGATAGGCCCTCTCCAACGGCTCCGTCCTCTTGGGCGCGAGACTCGGGAAGTAAGAGTACACCCACGCCGTAAAAAGAATAATCAATGACGATCTTTTGTGATTTGATAAAGAAAGGAATTTACTTTGGTCTAAAGGAAGGTTCATACCTCCCCGGTAGAGCCTGTGTCCGACGGCGCCGGGAGAAGTCCCCTTCTCCATCAACTCCGGACGAACCATGGCCCTCATAAAGCGGATGAGGACCGCAAAACCAAGATAACCCGGTCCCAACGCCCTAGGGAACTCGGGTCGAAAGGAAGGGAAGAAGCTTCGTCGACGACCTCTCGCCCTTGTCTCCGAGGTAAATCGAAGACGGGAACCACCAAAGCCACAGACGAGCCCTCGATCACCAGACAGGAGGAGGAGCCGTCTCCCTCCCATCGATCGTCACCCGGCGCGGGGTCTTCCCCGCAAAGTAGTCTCGAACGTAAGTCTTTGGGTACCAAACCTGGCACTGCAACAGCCTTCGGCGACAAGTTCCAGCCGATCAATCTCCTCGCCTCGGCCGAGTCCGCCCTCATAGCAGTCTCCGGCCACACCATCTCCTCGGTCCCACACGGCAGACCAGAAATCATGCCGTAATCCTCCAGAGTGACACCCACCTCACCAAAAGGTAGGTGAAACGTGGACGTCGTGTCCCAAAATCGGTCCAAGAAAGCGCGGACCAAGCTAAGGTTAGCCCGCAACTTCCTCTTCACGATATCCCTCCAGACCTGAACCAAAGGACCGAACGCTCCACGTTCGATCATGGCCCTCTCCTCCGCCGACGGTTTTGCTCGTAGTGCTCCATCATTTGTCGTGTAACCCGAGAACGACCTGATGTTCCGGCCTCCTATTGTGATTTGAAACAAAGCTATCTTTAGTTTTGAATGAAATTTGAAAGAAATTCGGACAAAAAGAATGAAAGAGGATGAATAATGAGTAGTGAATTCTTATTTACCAAGCTCTTCACCGTCCTGTAGGACAGGTGACCCTCTACAGCCCACACAAGGTGCCTACTCTCCCAGGTCTCAGCCCACGCAGGAGCTCCTCTCAGCTGACGGCCTCCTCGCCCGACGTTGGCCCGTCTCGGGGCCTCCTCCTTCTCGGCAGCCTCCTCCTCGTGAGCCTCGTCTCCAGCAGCCATCACCGCAGCGGTGAAGGCCTGCTCTAAAGCCTCCTCAACCACAGCGGCGTCTATCTCCATGGGAGCTCTCCCAGAAGTAGAAGCCTCATCACCTGCAACATTAAAGCAAATTCAGGCCGCGTCATACGACGACAAGCCTTTGTTAAGGGGTTTCGAGCCTTCAAAGCCCTGAAACTGCTCCTCTCGTGCCATCCTTGACCACGTTCCCGCCAACCCGATTACTCATGTGATAAATTGGGTCAAGTCAAGTCCAATTCAAAACCTAGTTCTGGGTTCGAGTCGGAAATTCGGCAGCATTTCGTTATAACGGTGATTATGCCCTAGAAAGGTGTCCTGAAAAAGTTGTCACAAACCAAAATTCCGAGATGGTAGGAAGTTTACCCATTATTCAAGGATCCCAAATATCAAATTTCATCGCCAATCGGCAATCCTAAGGCTATTTTCGAAGCAATTTACGGTTTAGCTGTAAAACCGTCTCAAAATTCATTCAAAGGCTCAAAACTCGATGAAAATTCGAAACAAATGCATGGTTATGTTCCTAACATTTCCTACTATCCATTTATAGTGTCAATTTGGCAAGGCAAAACCATTTGGGGGAAAAGCCCCAAATTTTCGATCAAAAGGGTCGAAAACCCTAATTTTCGCGGCTCAAAATTCAACAAATGAAGAAGATTAATGCAAGATTAAAACACATACCTCGATTAGTCATATTTAAAGCAAGCTTTTGAGTCAATCCTTGGCGGAAATGGTGAAGATTTTAGAGAGAAATGAGTGAATTGTGTTTCGAATGCAAATGACACAAATCCCTCTGTTTTCGCGTTTTTACGCAGGAAAGCCAAATTAGGGAAAAGACGCAGCAGGCGCTGCGCCTCTTCCTTCTGTTCCCTCCACATGGATTTTCAAAAAATCGTTATAAGTTCGTTATTTGTGGGCCCATCTTTGGTGCGCCTCTTCCTCGACGCTATTTTTCTCTTTTGGCCCATTCAACGATTTTCTTTCGTTCCGGCCCGCATTTTATCAGCCAGCAGCGGACTGTTGCATAAATATTTGTCCCCAGCGCAGCAGTATTTTGCAGTATTGCTCACTCAAGGTTTCTACGATCAAGATGTTCCTGGTCGTCAAAAATATTTGTCCCCAGCGCAGCAGTATTTTGCAGTATTGCTCACTCAAGATTTCTTCCATGACGATCAAGATGTTCCTAGTCGTCAACGCATTCCCCAACAAGAGTTCGCTTGAGACCGACGCAAGCAGATTCAACCTCAAGTTTTCGCCAGAGTTCGATTGAGACCGACGCAAGCGGATTCCCCATCAGTTTCTACCGACGTCCTGCTGCTTTCAATATTTCTTGTTTCTCCGCGGAGTTCGACAAAGGTGTCGTTCTCCAGAAGTCTCAGGTATGGTCTCTTCTTATGGCTGGCGAGCTTCCTTACGTAGTCTAATGGACTTTAAACGACCCTCCCCGGAAGTCGACAGACTCTAAAATGTTCCCGACGACAGGTCCTTGGCTCAGACCCCTTGAGCCGCCTCGCGTCGCCATAGTCGTCAGGTTGTAATCTTCGATTGACCTGATGGCTATACTTTGACTTTCGCCTTGTCCAAGCCTCAGTCAAAGTGAGGGCTCTGTAGATACCTCATTTCTGCACCTCCCGCAAACCACCCGGTGATGATTGGGCCGCATGTTTGATACGCGGAACGATTTGTGACAGTTCGTAAGATTGTCGTCAAGTGATTGCTCAAATATTAAATGTCTACCTCTTAGTTGTCATCTACGTCCCGATACGGTCGTTTTGGCAGTAATTAGAGTACATTCGGAGTCCGGGTCAAAAACCGTCTCCATTTTCTGATAACCGTTAAATCCCGAGTCAGAATATTCTGGAATGTTCCGGATATTTCTATTCCTTATTTCATAAATTTTATCTTTTGGCAAATAATATCCCGTAATATTCATATAAGATATTAAGGAAGTCGAATTATTTCCGTCCTACCATAACTCAAACGCGGAAATCTTTCTTCAGCAGGAGGAAACCTCCTGGGAATAGACGCAGCAGTCTTTGCGCCTCTTCCAAGAGATGCGATGGGCTCGCTGCGCCTTTTCCCAGGCCCTTCTTTGCATGTCTTACGTATCTTTTTCATATATTTCCGAGATTCACTTCCAAAGAGTCTCCGAAACCCTAATTCCCTCCGTGTGATTAGTATAAATAGGAGCCTTCGCTCCTCATATTTCTCACGCAAGTGTCCGCCCTTCTCTTCTCCCTTTGCATTCTAGACTTTGTTCTTACTTATTGGCGCCTACGTGCTTGAACTTTCGACCATGTAAGCTCGGATCTTTCCGGGTACCAGCCTCTCCGTTGCATGACCGACCAATTTGACCAACTACACTCAATCAACTTAATTAATCAATCGTTTTCCTCTTACGAGGGCACTCTCTTTGCATTCGCGTCGAGCATCACTAATCGATATCTTAGTTCATCTCGTTTCGTCAACATGTAAGTCTGAGGGTGTATAATCCTTATTTATTTATTGTATTTTACTTATTGTATAATCCATTGTAAGGTTTACGTCGAAAATACCGTTAAAATAGATTTCTAAAACCCTTTGTTAAAACTCTTTTTTACGGATTTCCAGTAGACAGACGTCGAGAAAAGACACAGCAACTGCTGCGCCTCTTCGAAGGAGCGCAGTTCCTGCTGCGCCTCTTCGTGAGGCTGCCGCGGTTCCTGCTTCCTTTCTTCTTCGTCCTCGTAATTCGTTTTGAATCTTTTTTTGCTTGCTTCGTCTGTTAATTCTTCATCGTAGTATCATAATAATTCCACATGTATATTTTCATCATCATTATTAACATGCTTTAATCATCGCAAATCCGACTTAAATCCCTTATAATTTATATTTGCGGGTTTTCGTCATTAAGTTCAATCCGGGTTGTAGGGATTCAATTTGTTCGTATTGAGTTTCTGGAATTCATCTTTGATATAGTTTTCATCTGCTTATTCGCATATTCGTTGTATATCCGTCGTATTTAGCCTAATTGACTTATTTCAATAGAGGACTCATTAATATTTTCATCATAATTTCATGTAATTAATCCGTTTGCATCCGTCTCATCTATGTTTTATCGCTTTTATGACCATCATTCACATGTAATAACCTGCTAATCACTTTCATCCGGGTAAAAATCATCAATTAATCCTTTAAATCACCCATTAACATTAACGGCTTGCAAGTACGGCTTCACAGCCAGAACTGAGCCAAGGAACAGACGCAGCGTCTGTTGCGCCTCTTCCAGAGGACGCAGTCCTGGTGCGCCTGTTCCTGGCCGAGTTCTGTCCCTGAACTCCGTTTCTGCCTTGACCTAGTTTGTTTAGCTTACGTATCATTAACTATTATTCGTAATATCACGCTAATTCCTGTTCGTTAGTTTATTTAATTCTTTCTTTCATTCTTTTATTCCTTTTTCTAAAATTATCCGTTTTAAAGGTATTTTCGACATAAATCGCCTATTTCGTTGTAATTAAATGTAATTTTCATTATTATAATTCATAGTTATTGTATTTCTTTTATTGTTTGTATGTTCTCACATGTAAATGAGCATTAAATCCTATTTCGACATTAATTGTATGCTAATTACGTGTTTACCGACTTAGTATTAATTCTCACATGCTAGGATTAAAACTTGGATGTTGCATTGCATGCATTATAACCGACGATATATCAAGTACGAATAACTTCCCTAATCATTAGTAGAGGCCGCTATCGAGGCGGGCGGGATTAGGTGTTCGATCAAAAGAGCTTCCTAATACGTACCCTCACCCCTTACTCCAGATCTCCGTGAGCACCCGTGTTCATTGGCATCCACGAGAGTCATTCTAGACATAGAATGCTAAGGGTAACGATTGCTTAGTGTTCATGTCACTACTTTATGTCTTGACATGACACGAGGTATTCGAACGGTTCCAATTTCCCATAAAAATTGGTGGCGACTCCATACAAAATGCAAACGCTTTTTTTTCGACCTTCACCAAGCGCCCCCGTAGGCGGCCCGCTGTCCACACATAGCCGATCCGCTCACCAAGCCTTTATCGTAGGCCAAACATGATGGACATGTTGAATCCATGGGACTTAAATGTGTACCAAGTTTATGTTAGATTTTGAAATGAAATAAAAGTGTTGTTTTTGTTCATGTTCATAATCGAATTTGTCTTTTATCTTTTCTTTATACATTGTTATATCCAAACGGGTTGTAGTGACAAGTTGAACCCCGTTAAAGTGAACATGGATTAACATAGTATATGCCCATAGTCACTTTTATGAGGGGACGTCTCGAAGTGACTAGAGTGTGATGCGATTGATGGCAAGTTCAAGTGCCATGGAGTCATATGAGAAGTCGATCACATAGGCAGACTGTTAGGAACACCTTGTCGGGCCTTATTAGCCTGGTCGTGGCGAGAGCTACTATAGTATTCTAATGAGTCGATTCTTTTGACTAAAGACTATTCGCCTAAGATGGCACAGTTTCAGATTAACTTTGATTTGTGTTACTACGACCTTCGTAAATGGGGTCAAATGGGCATATTTTGGGTTATGATGGTTGTGGCTAGTCGAAGGGAATGAGTGCAATAGGAATTGTCCACCCCTACTCAGGGTTATAACAATATCTCAGGGCCACTCGAGGAGTAATGAACTGGAAATGTGTGGCCACGCTCGGAAGATATCTATGGTAGATAAATCCGGTCAATCAGTTATTCTCTAGATCGAGGAAACCACTCTCGATATGATCACTTGCAAGTACGACCTGAAAGACACCTTGCATTGAGTGGGAGATAGTAATAGGACAAGAGAATTGGTGACGCACACTTGTCAAGGACAAGTGGGAGATTGTTGGAATATGCGTCCTCCGACAATAATGCAATCACAACTGTCGATCATGATGATCACATGTTTAAGTCTCATTGTAAAGAATACAATTGGGAAGTAATATTTTACTGTCAACTGGTCCACACATATCGGTAATGATTGGCTGACTAGAGTTTGACATTATTGTCGTGCGACGGTGGTGACCAGTTGATCCCCTTAGGTCATACCTAAAGGGTAACACTCTTAATTGATTATTTAATTGATCGTATGACGATACGGGTTAATTAAATTACTTAAAGTTGACGGACGATTTTGGAAGTAATATTTACGTATCTCATTATGATTTGATTAAATAAGGTACGGTCTAAGTAATGGAATTGTTTTATTGCTTAGATGAAATTATTGTTTACGGAAACAATTGCATTTGAATGAATAATTTATTATAAATACAAGATGTTGTGATTTATAATTGGTAAATTATTTTGGTTCAAGTAATTATGAATTACTAAGTCAATTTTGTATATGACGTGTTTTTATTAATGCGTTGATTTTTAATATGTGAAAAATGCATGATAAATTTACATGACATGTAACATGTGACAAATTGACAAAGAAAAAATGGAGTCCATTTTATCTTATTTGGACCGAAATAGTGGGGTGATTTAGGATAAATATTGTGTTGATTTATTAATTGGAAAACACAATTATTTTACCTAAACCTAGCCATGCAAACCTAGCTCTTGTGAAGACAACCTTGCTCATGCATTGGCCACTTTACCCTCCCCCTACCCGGTTTCCTTATAGAAAAGACCAAAGGAGTTTTCTCTATAATTAAACCTAATATACTACATGAAGAGTGAGTGCATTATTCATTCATACAACCATCTATAATAAGAGTTTTAGAGAGATAAATAAAATTCTTCCTTCCCCTTCTCTTAGCCGAAATTAAGAGAACCAAATAAATATTTTTGGGTCATTTTTATTTAAATTAATATTGTTCTAGTAATAATAATATTAATTTTATTAAGAGAGTACCTTGGGTATTAATCCTTGGGAGAGATTCTAAACTTGAGTCCTTGTTCATCCAACATTTGGAGAGCTCAAGAACAAGTGAGTAGGAGAATTCACTTGTGCCCAAATATCCGAAATATCAATGTAAGGGTTGATGATTTCTTCCTTATTTTTATTATTGTTTGCATGCATAAGATCAATGTTTAATTTTATGACTAAATTAAATCATCACATATATGCATATGTTAAGTAATGAGATGTAGATTTCTAACACGACACCACCATCATCACCACCACCGCACTCCTCCACTTTCGCTACCACCGACACGTCGCCGCCGCCTTCTTTGTTTTAGGTCTGCTTCCTCTTTCCTTTCTCTCTTCTTCTCTCTTCTTTTTCCTTTTCCTTTTCTTTTCTTTACATTTTTCTCATTTTCCTCTTTGTTTAGGCCGCCACTGCCCCTACCGACTGTCGCCTGCCACCCACCACCGTCGCATGTTGTCGCTATTGTCCCTACTTACCTCACCATCTTCTTTCTTATTCTTCCTTTTTATTTAATTAGGTAACCTTCTCTTACTAGTTACCTTTTTAAATTACTATTTTTAGTTTAAATTATGTTAATGACCATTACCCTAGGATAGTATCCATTATTGTTGTTGATGTTGTGATTATTGATGTTGTTAAAGTTGATGTTGTGTAATTAGCTTATGTTATATTAGTAATAATTTTAAAATATTGTGTAATTAGCTTATGTTATGTTAGAGGCCATTTTTGTTGTTAGAAATCAATATGATTGTAAAATGTTATATTAGTTAGTAATGATTGTAATTATGTTAGTAATATTGGTTTGTTAGTAATGTTGGTTTAAATGATTGTAAAACTAATGTCAAATGTTTTGGTAGTTAGTAGTAAAATAAAATGTTAGTTAGAAATAATTGTAAGATGTTATGTTATGTTATTAATTGACTTAATTTAGTAGCAATTGTTATTGTTGTTGATGTTAAAATTATTGTTGGGGTTGATGTTTACCTAGTACCTGTTTAAGAATTACTCATTAGGAGCAATTCTTGAATAGTCCCCGTTTTGGGACTGTGTTTGTACGTTTCAAGTCACTTAGGTAGTGAATATGTATTTGTGTTTTGTTAATGAGGAAAGAGTTTGGTGACAATTCCTATAATGTTATCTGAATGCATATGTTTTCTAGTGACTTGAAATGTACATTGATGGGTTTACGTTTGAGTGATAAGGACCTAATTTAAATAAAAAAAGATTACTTGTTGATATATTGGTGATAGTGTTTATTTTGTCTTATTCTTGATTGTCATTATTGTTGTTAAGTAATTATTTTTTTTAATGATATATATATATATATTGAAATGTAGATACATAAGAACATGAAAAGGTTAGAACGGCAGTGAATGTATGAAAGATTAGACGATAAAAAGAAACCCAAGATTGAATTTGCAAAGGGGGTGAAAGAGTTTATCAAATTCGTGGAACAAAGTAGTGTGAATAAGAAATTAGGTGAAATGAGGTACCTATGTAAGAAATGCAATAACGGAACTTTTAAAAAGATAAGCGATGTTCAAAATCATCTTTGGTCAAATGCGGACATATCACGGTGAGAAACTGTCTACCGAAGCAAGTACAAGATCGTAGGTATTGATAGTCCTTACCATGAGATGGTGGAAAATGCATTCCATGATAACGTTAAACATTATTGGAGGAACGGCTTAATCTCGATGACCTTAGCGATGGAGAAGTGCGTTATGAAACCCAACACCCCCAAGTATCTTCATTCTTTAAAATTCTAGATAAAGCCGAAAAACCAGTGTATGAGGCATGCAATATGAGTTTGTTGCAAGCGGCTTCTAGGTTGGTATCACTCAAATGTGTTAACAACATATCTCTTAGATGCGCGGATGGATTTGTGTCATACGTTGGTGACATTATTCCAAAGGGTAATCAAATGGCGCCCAATTTTTATGAGATTAAGAATGTGTTGAAGGGACTCCAAATACCCCATGAGAAGTGTGGACGTAGCCACCTGCACGCCCCAGCCGATCTATGGGACATACAACGGTGTTTTGAAAGCCACGCTAGGCGGTGTAAAAAATGCTTTTGACCGGATCGTTTTAGATCGGTCAGTTTCGTCCCGGTAAGGGTCTCGAGACGATTAGAGATGTTCGTAGTCACCACCAAGCATTTGTGGGATGCTTGGAACCCGTTCGAATCCACTTTATACCTCGGTCAAACGAAGCAGAAAGCAGTGTTTGACATAGGTACTAAAGATAAGGAATCGTCCCTCTTTAGCATCCTATCTCTAGAATGACTCTCGTACACCCTGGTTAAGGTCGTCCACTATCCAAAGTTTCTGAGTAAGAGGTGAAGGTACGTATTGGGAAGCCCTTTAATCAGACACCCAATCCCGCCCGCGGTAGCGGCCTCTACTGATCGATCTTGGGTGGTTGAATGCAAAAGTTGATAAAACGGTTTAAATGCATGAATGCGCATCCAATAATTTAAACCTAACATGTGAGAGCTTTCTAAGTCGGTTGATTTAATCCAAGCATCAAGTATAAGATGTCGAGTTGGATTTATGGTTGATTTGCATGCAAGAGGAAAATTAAACATCCATTTACCGAATTAGGTTTATTGTGCATAACGTGATCCATTTGTCTTAATAAGACGTTTTGCCAATATGGTTTTTGAATGAGCAAGTTAGTCGTCTGATCCGTCCTATATCCGGGTTAGCCGGAGTTGGGATCGTCCTAGACTAATACTAGAAAGGGAACAGACCCTGCACCAGGCAGCCAGATGAGGCGCGAGCCTATTGGCGATGTAAGGGGGTCTCCCTTGGTTTGAAAATAGGATAAGAAATGGCCTGTTTAGGCGCGGGTCAGTCAACGGTATAAGATGCATTATGACCGTTGAAAAACGTATTGAAAATGGGTATTTGGACCCGTTTTGGTTTGAAAGGGCCGTATAGGTCGTATTTGTGTTGATTTGAGGAACGAGACTTGAATAATCATCATTGTTTTGATGATATTCGATGTCGGGTTCGACATTGTGAGCTTGACATGAATAGTTTTGAAAAATGAATATGAACTAATTGTTTTAAGTTCATTTGAATATAATTAGTCGATACTCATCATCGTACTCGGGTTAAAATCCGACATGGTATGTAGAACCAAGGATGACTTTGTGTTGGTGACTAATACATTTATTTTGAAAATGTAAAGAAATGATGAAAGGCTTTAAAATACCTTCAAAAATATAAAGAAATGAAATAAAAGGCTTTAAAATACCTCTTAAATGTAATTAACCAAATACTATCACCGAAACACGGATTAAACCGTCATGGTATTAAGAACCAAGGGTGAAAAATGCTTTATGGTTAAAACTTGTAAAAGAAAATAAAATGGGTTTTTAAAATACTTGAAATAGTAGAAACCGATTACAAATATGAAAATGAAAAATAGAGGAAAAGAAGAGACCAAACACGGATTGGACTTAAGGCTGGGCAGGCTTCTTTAGGCGCGAGCCGGTGTGCTACGTAAGTAGCCTCTGCCTCAACCAAAAAGTCCGGTTTTGGCTCATTCTTCCCATGTTTTGGACCATGTTATGCATGATTTAGCATGTTGTAGTCATGAAACAAGTAAAGACATGATAAAAGAAGGATTTTTACACCCTCATACTTACGTGCTTGGTTTATGGCGAGAAACCGACGTAAGTGTATCAACTCGTTTGGTCGGAAAAGACTCGGTTTAAAACCGTTTTAGTAAGTAAAAAGAGTGTTTTATTAAGTTTAGTGATGGTGTAGTGGTCGAAATGGTCGGTCAAGTGATTTAGTGCACGATAACGGTACCAAACAATGTGTAAGGCTTGTATTTACGATCGGTAGGTCGTAAATACGCGTCGGATTGTGACTTAGGAAGTCGAGTCTAGAATTTTAAGGGAGAAAGAGGAGACGGACACTTGCGTAAGTTCTCAAATGGGGCCATTTAAGGGGTATTTATAGAAAAATGAGTGGTTGTGTGAGTTTTGAGCGACGTGGCCACCTAGGCTACTCAAAGAGGCGCGAGCGATATAGCACGTCTTCGAGGTGTCTTGTCGCTTTCACACAAATGCAATCATGATTTGTTTTATCCTAGGCTTTTTATGCACATGTTTGGTACTTGACCATACATGAATCCAGGAAATCTTAACATGGAAGCATTTGAATGGTTTGTTTTTCTTGTGTTTGACTCGGTTTGACTCGTTGTTGGAGTCGGGATTTGAATTTTTGAGTCGGTTTTTGGTCCGGTGTCGGTTTTGACTCTAGTTAGTGTTATTGCGACCCCGTCGTCATGCATTAAACACTCTAGGTACTTTTGAAAAGTTTTGAAATGTTTTATTTTCGAAATCGTTTTAAGTTTTCCGACGTAAAGTTGTACACGATTTGTCGATCAAACGTCGCGATTCCAAAGCATGTTGTAGTCCGATAATCATCGGGTATTTGTTGGAGTCTCAACAGATACTAGGTATCTACAAAGCCCCCACTTTGACTGAGGCTTGAACAGCGCGAATGTGAAAGTAGAGCCCCCAGGTCAATCGAAGATTACAACCTGGAGAGCCAAGCGACGTCAAGCCGGCTCGAAAGGATTCGGGCCAAGGACCTGCCGTCGAGAATGGCGACTTCAAGGCGAATCGAGGGTACGAGCCAAGGACTTTTCGTCGGGAACTGTTTAGAGTCTGTCGATTATCGGTGTGGGTCGTTTAAAGTCCGTTAGACTACGTACAAAGGCTCGCCAGCCATAAGAAGGAGTCATACTTGAGGCATCTTCGGATATGTCCTTGCGTGTTTGCAGACAAAGGCTCGCTAGCTGTGATGCGTACATGAGGAGGGCTTGCCAGCCGCGGCGTGTAGTAAGGCTCGCCAGCCATAGGGCGTATATGAGGAGGGCTCACCAGCCGCGGTGCGTTGTAAGGTTTGCCAGCCATGGGGAGTATATGAGGAGGGCTCGCCAGCCACGATGCGTTGTAAGGCTCGCCAGCCATGGGGCATATATGAGGAGGGCTCGCCAGCCACAATGCATTGTAAGGCTAGCCAACCATGGGGCGTATATGAGGAGGGTTCGCCAGCCGCGGTGCGTTGTAAGGCTCGCCAGCCATGAGGCGTATATAAGGAGGGCTCGCCAGCCGCGATGCGTTGTAAGGCTCGCCAGCCATGGGGCGTATATGAGGAGGGCTCGCCAGCCGCGATGCGTTATAAGGCTCGCCAGCCATGGGGCGGTCGGTTGATCGACGTGAGAATAGCCGCATTGGATGGGCTTGTTTTGGAAATAGCGGACTCTTGATGCCGCCGTGGAAATAGTGAATTTTGAATTTCACTATTATTGTTTTTGAAATAAGCGGGTTCCGCGAGGAAGCCCCCTGTTGACATTTGAAGGAATAGTGAAATTTTAATCTTCACTACTCGTTTTTGAATTTGAAGTGGCGTTTTTAATGGCCGTTTGTTTGAATTTTGAAGGAAATAGTGAATTTTGAACATTCGCTATTACGTTTGGAGTGACGGTTTATGTTGCCGTCGTTGACATGTGAAGGAAATAGTGAATTTTGAATCTTCGCTATTACTTTTGAAGTGACGGTTTATGTTGCCGCCGTTGACAGATGTGGTAAAAATAGTGAAATTTGATTTCCAACTATTATTCGACGGTTTTAATTGGCGTTGTTCGAAATTTGAAGAAATAGTGAATTTGAATTTTCACTATTATTTTTGAAAATGACGGTTTTAATTGCCGTCGTTTGAAATTTGAAGAAATAGTGAATTTTGAATTTTCACTATCATTTTTGTATTTGCAAAATGACGGTTCCTAATGTCGTCATTGGAAATTTGAGGTTTGATGGGAAATTGGGCCATAGCCCAAAATTGCGCTACAATAGAACACGGAGCACCCCCATTGAGGCGCGAGCAATTTGGCGAGCTAAGGGGCCTTCCCTATTTTCCTGTAAAAGACGCGAGATTGGTTTGCATACCATTCTCATTTCATCTTCTTCAACCTCACAACAAAACCGCACAAAATTGCCATTGTTGGTCTTTTAGCTTGCTCCTATTCGTTCCATTATCAACATCATCTCAAGGTATGTATTTTCTCTTGAATCCATTTTAATTTGTTGGTATTTTTGATAGATTGAATTAGGATGAAATGTTTACCCTTGAAAATCGATTTGGGCGTTTTTGATTGAGCTCATTCCGAGTGAAATTGATGATTGCATTAGGTTAGAAACCTGTTTAGGAGTATAGGGGTGTTTTTAGTTTTCATTTTGGTCCCCGTTTGCGTCCCCTATGCTCGAAAAACGTGAGTGAGGCGAAGAAACCCACTCATTTCACAATGCCAAGTTTATTTGCTTAAGTAATGGGTCCCACTAGATTGCATTATAGTCGGGAAAGACCGTATTTGCTATTGTGGACCTTTGTTGGGTATAATTGGCAAAATTGGAATTTTTGCCTTTTGTGGCGGTCTTATGTCTGACAGAATAAGCACCTGTTTAGGGCTTGAATTGAGTAAGTTTGCCTTGAAATGGACCTTATTGGTAGTTTAGGTCGCTTTGAGGCGTGATAAAATCAAGATGCCTTGTTGTGGTCATATATTGAAATTTTGACCGATTTGTGCTCAAATTGGGGTAGAAATTGCATTTTGAATCGTAGAAAAATACCTCATTGCATCGGGAATGTATTTTGGTTTTTTGGCGGACCTTGTACGGGTCTTGGGGTGCCGTTATTGTGTTGTGGTTGTTTTGACTAGTCTTTTTCTTAAAAAGAAGGGCAAGTCGTTTTGTTGTGCGGTTTTTTTGTAAATTGTTTTTGTTTGGTTAGGTTTGGGCGGGATTGCTCTTGTTCTGCTTTTCATGTTTTTTTTTGGGTTTGTCCATTTTACGCCGTCGTAATGCCGAAATTTCGGCTGACGTTCTTTGTTTGCCTCTGATTGTAAGGGATTATTCAGGACCTATGGGGTCTCTTGTGGAGGCATTGGAGGAGGAGGATGATCCGGGAGGAGGAGAGACGACTGTTTTTTATTACAGGCTTGGTTGTGTTTCTCCCTGGCGGCCTTTGCCCGGCTAATGATCGGGTATCGATCGTTGGTCGTTGTCTGCAGAGGTTCGGATGTCCGATGAGTGGGGTTAAATACGGGCGTGTTATCCCATGTTGCCACTTTTGATCGTTGTCGAGTTCTGGTGATTGGGAGTCAACATCGGGGTAGTGTCCGTTGTCATGGTCCCCTTTCACCCTTGAATTCTGACGATTGGAGGTCAACGTCGGGGTAACGTGGTGAGTTACGATCCTCGGTTATCGTGTCGTCCGAAGTCTTCCAGGCATCATTTTTCCTTTTGTTATGGAGTAGGAATACGGTGTTACCGTCATGGTAACCACCGGTGCTTCCGCTGTTACTCCTTTGTTTCCTTTGTTTCTCCTTTTCTTTTCCGATTGGAAGGATAGGGAGTGCTTCGTTCGGTAGGTGGCGGGTAGCCCCCAGTTTGTTGTCTTAGGCCAGTGTCTGTAGGATGGATGTCTGTACTAGCTCTTGTTTGTACGGTCAGTTGTTTGTATCAAACGTGTGTCGATGTATTTTGCGTGAGGCGGTTTGTATATATGTGTTTTTGGATTGTGGTTCATTTTGTGATTTTTGGCTTTTTTGTGTTGTGTTTCGAAGGAGCGTTGTCGGCTGTCAATTCCCCTTTTGCTTTGCATCAGTTCCTGCATTGTTAGTGTAGAAAACAGGCAACAGGTAGCACGTATGCGTGAACGTAAACACGTAAAAGGCACTCGATTGAAGACAAAATTTAACCGCGATGACACGAAGTTAAAAATTGAAAATTGAAATTTGAAATTTGAAATGATTTTTTTGAAAATTTGCGACAAGTCGTCGCGTTTGGACTCCAAAAGGAATTGATTTGAACATTTTTGAGCAACTAACTCGTGTCCTGAATTAAATTGCATCGAAATTATTGAAATTGATTTGTGACTCGGAAAAAAAATTCAAACTCAAACCGCCAGGGATGAATTTTAGAAAATATTTTTACGAGTGTATTTGATTTGATTTTTTTGTGAGATCAAGACTCGAATTTGTGACTGCTTGAAATTTTGAGGAAAACTGACGTCGTGTTATCAATTTTCAATTTTTATTTTTGCTGGGAAATTGCGAAAAAGTGAAAAAATTTTGGAATTTTGATTGACATGGAAACGACCCGTCGCGGATCGGGGCAACTAGCCCTTCCCCCTTTAGAAAAGAAAGAAAAATCCGTATGTTTAAAGCTGCGTCAAGGAAACCATGTCGGATTTCGTAAAACGCGAAAACAAGGAAATGTTGGTGAGGAAACACAAAATGTCCCGGACCTTCCCGAAGAGGCGCGAGCATTCCGGCGGGAGGTTTGAGGTGTCAGGAGAAAACACAACTTGAAAGGGACAATTCAAGGTGGGAATCATGAGAACAAGCCCAAAGAGGCACGAGCTGCTTGGCGATAGGAAGCAGCTCTACCTTTTTTCTGAAAAATGCGCTGATTGTTTTGTATAAATAGTGATGTTTGTGCTTCATTGATTCATCATCCGAAACAAAAAACTTCTCTATAAAACTTCTTCTTCTTCTTCCAAAAAATATTTCATGGATGCCTTTGAGAATGCGTTGCGACAATGGTGCCGGGATTTGTCACCTCCCGAAAAGTATCAACTCATTTGCATGGGAGTTGGTCAATTGTTGGTTCTCCGTGAAGTCAAGGTGAAATCCTAATTCCTTGAAGCATGCTCTCGGTTTTGGGGTTCGAAACATCATGTTTTCGTATTCCCGAAAGGCGAAATTTGTCCACTAGCCGAAGAAGTTGGAGCCATTGGTGGGTGGTCGGGTTGTGTTCCGGTGCTTCCGCGAACTCGGTTGTGCTACAAGGAGAAATTCCATTCGATGTTTGGCTTGTCGACAAGTCAAGTCAACTTCCTTCTTGCTCCACAGGGTGTGGATATGGTTGCTCTTATCAACATCTTCTCGAACCGATTGTATGCCAATGTTTCGGAGGTGGCTAGGAGAAGGGCTCTTGCCTTTTGCCTTGTCCATGTATATCTCTTTGTTGATGCTTTAAAGAAGGAGGGGCCTAAATGCTATGGTAGCATGACCCTTGTACATGTGGTTGAGCAAATGGAGCATGGTAGAGATCCATCATGGTTGGTGCTTGGCCAGATCATCCAAGCTTTGGACTAGGAAGGATCTTGTGGAGAAGTTCCCTCATTTGGATCCCCAAGGATCCTCCAAGTGTGGCTATTGGAGAGGGTAAGGTATGTAGAGTTTCCGGTTGATTCTTCTTCTTATTCTTTCCATCACCTTACCATGAGGAAGAAGTTGTACTCGGGGAGCTTTGCTTCCACCGAGGCTTATTGGGTCGCAAGATTGGCGGAGGAGGGTGGTCCTCACATCCGTTGGGTGGTTCCATGGTGGCACTTGAGGTCCTTCACGGGGATGCCCGCTTCGGGTGCTAGTCCTCGTCCTTTTATGGTGGTGGGTTTGAAGGTCGATTCCTTTATTTATCCCGAAAGGCTCATGAGGCAAATGGGGCGTCAACAAAAGGTGCCTGCTCAAGATACTCTTGTCCAAGCGAATGTTTTCCGGAACTCCGAGCTTATGGAGGTCTTCGAAAGATGGTGCGCCACTCGGACGCTTTGGGAGGTACCAAACCCCATTGCCACGACATGGGTGACTCCCGCTTATGTCAAGTGGTCAAGAGCTTCGTCCTTGGAGGAGAGGTCCAAATTCCGTAAGGACGAGGTTGTCGATTTGAAGAATCGAGAGGTTGGCAAGGTTAACCGTGCCTTCTTTGAGGATTATGTCGATGAGGTTAGCCCGGATGTGATGAGACCACCAAAGAGGAGAAGCTCGGGTCCTAAAAATGTAGTGGGCCGTGCATGGGCTCGTGTCGGGCCGAACATGGGGTCTTGCACTAGACCGGAGGCCGCTGCCGTTGTAGATCCGTTGAGGATCCATTCCGAAAAGGAAATCCGTGCTAGGCGGGCCAACAAGAAGAACAAGGGGAAGATGTACCCCAAGGGAAAAGGCAAGGGTAGGATGGAGGAGTGAAGATTTCCATTACCCACTTTATTATTATGTTGCATTAGTGTTGTGAGTTTTTTATTATGTTGTACTAGCTATGTTTTGTGTGTTTTGTGCTAATTTTATTTTGTGAGATGTTTTAGTCGACACCTTAGCTTTGACAAGTTGTAGACTCGTCGAGCTTTATTTGTTGTTGAAATTGTAATCCCTCCCATTATTAATTAAATAAGAGGATTACTCGTGTCGAAATTGTGAACGCTTGTTTCTTTCATCCATTTTGTAAAGGCAATTCGATTTGAATCGTCCTAAACATTTGTACTTGGGAAAGTGGGATTTTTGTGGGAAGGGAGAAAGGCTCATTTTTTGTATTTTTGGGGAAAAGGGAATGTTTTTCCCTTTCGTTTTTTTGAAAGTTAATGTGGGTGATGTTTTTTTTATTATGGGGATGGTTGTTTTTGATTATGGGGATTAGTTCGAAATGTTTTGTAAATTTTGTTTGGGTTTTGAGGTTGTATCCCTCATGTATAAGAGGGACTGCCTACGTATCCACCTGAAGGGTGAAATCAAACCATGCTCGTACTTCAGGGTTTTTTAAATTTGTTTTAGTGCAAATGGATGTTGACTTTGACAGATCAAAGGACATTTGAAACGGGCAAAGTGCCGCAACTTAGACTCGATAAAACATGCAATTTCAAATCAGAACGCGTTGAGGAACTTGACTTGAAAAGGGTTGAGGTGGTTGCAAGTTGTAAAACTAGGGTTGAGGTCGTTGGTTGCTATGGTTCAAGGGTAGTATTTCTTGAGTTGGTCCAGGTTGGTCGAGTTTGTAAAATCCTCCCCATCTAGGTCACTCAGTCTCACTGCGCCCCCCCGAAAGTATTTTCGTGACCAGGTATGGCCCGGCCCAGTTGGGTTTGAATTTTCCCCTCGGATCGACGGGTAATGGTGCTCGGATCGACTTGAGGACCAAGTCGCCTTCCTGGATGTTCCTGGGTTTGATCTTCTTGTTGAATGCCCATTGTATACGTCGTTGGTATAGCTGAATGTTATGCAAGGCGTTGAGCCGCCGCTCGTCTAGAAAAGTGAGTTGCTCGTACCTTCGACGGGTCCATTCCGCCTCGGGGACCTGACTCTCTAATAGGATGCGTAGAGAAGGGACCTCTTACTCTACCGGTTGAACCGCCTCTATACCGTATGCTAGGTAGAAGGGTGTGGCGCCTGTCGGTGTTCGAATGGAGGTTCCGTTTCCCCAGAGTGCGAATAGGAGTTTGCTCAGCCAATCGCGGTAGTTATCTTACATTTTATTGATAATGGTGACAAGAGTTTTGTTAGCTTCCTCTACCGCTCCGTTGGTTTGGGGACGGTAGGGGGATGATCGATGTCGCTTGATCTTCTATTTGTCCAGCAAGGCCTGAGTTTCCGCCCGGAAGTGAGAGCCTTGATTGCTGGTGATTTCATGGGGTACCCCATATCGGCGACGAGGACGAAGAAATGCCCCTTGGTGCCTGTCGGTTAACGTTCCCGATGATGTCGATCCCCAGGTTGAGAAAGGCCGGGGTGATGTCATGGTGTATAAAAGGGATGGTGGTATGTGTTGTATGCTGACGACGATTTGGAAATTGTGGCAATGTTTGGCGTAGTTATGACAATCGACTTCCATGGTGGTCCAGTAGTAACCCAACCGCATGATCTTTCGGGTAAGCATCATTACGCTCATGTGAGGGCCACATTCTCCATCGTGGACCTCTCCCATGACTTTTTTGTCTTTGTGATGGTCAATGCAAAGGAGGAGAATCCCTTGGGGTGTTCTTTTGTATAGTTGATCTTGGTTCATCACGAATTGTGACGCAAGTAAACGGATGGCTCTTTGTCCTCTTTGATCAGAGTCGGGAGGGAATTCGTTTTTGGTTTTGTAGTTGAGGATGGCTTGGTACCAAGGCTCGAAATGGTTTTCCTCGTCGTTGTTGATGGCACAGATGTGAGCTGGCTCGCTCCTTCTCTCGACACATAGGGGCATCGATGTCATGTCGTTAGGTATATTGACGAGCGCGGCAAGTTTTGCTAGGGCATTAGCAAATTGATTTTCCTCTCGTGGCAAGTGGAAGTGGTCGACTTGGTCGAAGATCTCGGCCTCTTGATTGATTTTCGCTCGGTAGGGAGCTAAGCTGTCACTTCGGATTTTCCATGATCCGGACAACTGATTGATGATGAGCGAGGAATCGCCGTGGACCCTCTGTCTCATGATGCCAAGCGTTATGGCTGCTTGTAGGCCGATGAGGCATGCTTCATATTCAGCAGCATTGTTGGTGACGGCAAACTCTAGTTTGACTGAGATCGGAACATGTTCTCCCTCTGGTGATATTAGAAGGATTCCTACCCCGAAGCCTCTCAGATTAGATGCACCATCGAAGTATAGGCCCCATGCGTCGGAGTCAGCACAAAGAATGTCTTCGTCAGGAAGTGTCCATGTGTCGGTCGTTGGATCCTCGTTGATGGGATTCTCTGCTAGGAAACCGGCGACTGCTCTTCCCTTGATAACCCTGAGGGGTAAAAACTTGAGATCAAACTCGGATAGCATGAGTGTCCACCTAGACAGCGTTCCGTTTAGTACGTGTTTTTCGAAGATGTATTGGACTGAGTCCATCTTGGAGTAGATGTGGACCGTGTAGCTGAGCATGTAATGCCGCGGCTTCTTTGTTGACCATACTAGGGCCAGGCATGTCTTTTCCAGTTGGGTGTACTTCCTCTCGTACTCAAATGATTTTTTTGCTGATGTAGTAGATGGCTCGTTCTTCACCCTCGACTGTTTGTGCTAATATTGCTCCCATGGCTGTGTCGGTGACAGTCAGGTATAGAGATAAATGAGTCCCTAGTTGAGGTGGCATGAGGATAGGAGGCTTAGATAGGATTTCCTTTATCCTGTTGATGGCTTTTTTACAGTCGTCGTCCCAATCGGTGTGATCGGCGGTGCGAAGTTTCTTGAAGATTGGTTCACAGATCATGGTGAGCTTGGCCATGAAGCGGCTGATGTATTGAACATGACCGAGAAATCTTCGAATCTCCTTCTCGTTCTTAGGCCGAGGCATTTGTTGGAGGGCTTTGATTTTGGTTGGATCAATCTCAATGCCTCTTTTGCTGACCACATATCCCAAGAATTTTCCGGAGGTGACCCCGAATGCACACTTTTGAGGATTTAGTCGCATGTTATATTTCCGCAGACGAGCGAAGAATTTCCGAAGGGCGCTGATGTGGCCGTCCAATTCCCTTGACTTGACAATCATGTCATCAACATATACCTCTACCTCCTTGTGCATCATATCATGTAGGAGAGTGGTAGCGGTCCTTTGATAGGTAGCTCCGGCGTTGATGAGACCGAAAGGCATGACCGTGTAGAAATATGTACCCCACTATGTAGTGAATGCAGTCTTGTGCATGTCTTCCTCAGCCATTTTGATTTGGTTATACCCAGTATACCCGTCCATAAATGATAGGAGAGCATGCTCGGCGGTGTTGTCCACCAGAATATCAACATGTGGCAAAGGGAATTCGTCCTTTGGACTCGCCTTGTTCGGATCCCTGAAGTCGACGCAAACCCGAATCCTCCCATCTTTCTTCGGTACAGGAACAATGTTGGCCACCCAGTCAGAGTATTCAGACACTTTGATGAAACCAGCCTTGAACAGTTTATCCACTTCTTCCTTGATTTTCAAGGCCCATTCAGGACGCATTCAGCGCAGCTTTTGCTTCACGGGTTTAGCTCCGGGCTTAATGGGTATCCTGTGCTCTGCAATTTTCTTGTCAATCCCATGCATATCTCTTTAGGACCAGGCGAATACGTCCTTGTATTCGTGAAGGAGGTCAATGAACTGTTGTCTTTCCGAGGGGTCCAGGGTTGTCCCTATCCTAAGTTCTTGAGGTGTGTTGTTGGTTCCTACGTTAATAGGTTCGGTCCCCTCAATGGTGGGGGTTCTGGTTTCCCGTTTGTCAAGTTCTTTGGCTAGGTGAGGTGGTTAGTCACTCAAGTCAAATTACTCATAGTCATTCATAATTGCATTGCAGTTAAATTGAGACGAGTCATAAGCAAACTTAGCGTTCATTAAGTTGACACGAACGAAAAGCTCGGAGAGGACAGACATCTCATGATCAGTCAGAGGCGACACAGCAGAGGAAATGGCCTCTGGAACAGGCTCCAGGTTGTCACCTTCCATGGGAGTGGGGGTGACCCTAGTAGACTCAGCCTCCGAATCAGCCACAAGCTTGTGATAAAACAGCGGGAAGGGGACCTTGACGGGGTCATCAGGAGTGTTAGGAGCTATGACAGACTCTGACTCCAAGTCAGACTCAGATTCTTCTTCACTTCCCCTTTTGAACATTGGGCCTTCTCCAGTTGTGATCTTGAGAATGCGGCTTTGGCGATCGGTCCACTTGACTGTTTTCCTACAGCCCTGTGTAGCTTTCTCCGGGTCAGTATCAGAGATCAAGGTAGTCGGGTCAAATTAGTTGTCCTTCAGAGTGATGTTGATGATGTCCTCATAGTCGAGGTGCTTGATGTTATCCTCTCCAAAGAGGAGAGTGACAGCTTGTCCGTCGAGGCATCAGGACGGCTTAAACTCGGTTGATGTAGCTTCGGTGTTGTCGGGGATGAAATATCAGTCCTAGAAGACTGCTACACCCGGGTACCTGACCTTGGCCACAGAGTCGTAGATCGGCTCAAGAAAGCCATGGTAGTGTTTGGACTCTCCCTCAGGGACAAAGTATCCATTGAGGGTCAGATGATAGGGACGGAGGATAACTCTGTGCTTCTTGCGCTTTCGAACTAGGAGGTTCATTTGCTAAATATCTTCATCGGTAGGATCATATCCCAGTCTGAAGGGGATGTTGGGGACCTTAGCCTGTTTCAAGGGAGGTAAGGTGTTGTTCAGTGGATTGAGGGGTATACCCGGGAAATAAACCTGGCGCATCAGAATGCGGTTGACTGTGAGGTTGGCAAACGGGTCACAATCAAAGGGTGTTGATTCATCGGTTATGGCATTCACGGCTTAGAATCCCCACATTTCATTGTCGTCCTCCTCGATAGCTTGGGAGGCTATTCCTTTTCTCATGACGGCTTTGATCGGGGAAGCAGGAATCGTGATCGTATTCCCGTTTAAGGGGACCGTGATTTTTTGGTGAAGAGTTGAAGTAACTGCCTTGACGGCGTGGATCCAGGGACGTCCCAGAAGCATGTTGAAGGAGGCGTCGATGTCGACTACCTGAAAACTGGTTTGCCTCTCCAGTGGTCCGGTTGCGACAGTTAGAGTGATAAGCCCTGCGACCTTACGACGAGTATCGTCATAAGCGCGTACTCCTTGATTGATTGGGACCAAATCAGCTTCTTTGATACCCATTTTATGAGCCGTTTTGAGGGGAATGACATTCACCGCGGATTCGTCATCCACAAGGACCATAGGCACATTCTTTTTGAGACATTGTACGCTGATGTACATGGCCAGATTGTGGTTGGCCTTGAAGGGAGGGATATCTTTGTCAGAGAAGATGATCGGGTTGCTCAAATCAAGGACATCCCTTGTCATGTGTGCCACCACTTATTCTGGGGAGGAGGTAGAGGGCACAATCAATTTTCCCAAGGCTTGTAGTAGAGCCTGCTGATGCTCGAAGGATGTGGCAATCAGTTGCCAAATTGAGATTTCGGCTTTTGCTTTCTGCAGTTGTTTGAGGATCGAATTCTCGAGAGCCTTGGGTTGAGTGTCTACGTCCGGGACAAATTGGTCATTCGTTGTTGGAGCGACCGTTGAATTGTTCGGGTTTTGATAGGGGCGTCCGAACCGGGTAAGGTGACCGATCTCTTCCGCCTGTTTCACTTTCCCTGGGACAATATAGACGTCTTCAACATCCTCTCTCTATATGCCATTGATTTCGGGATCTCGAGGGTACCTTGGAGGGGTATTCCTCGGTGGGCATTTTTTGTGAGGGTAGTTTTTGTGAGGTTGATTATTGTGAGGGTAGTTATCGTGAGGTGCATGCCAGAATGGTCGTGGGAGCAATCTATCCGGGTGAGGGTAATTTTGGGTGCTCAGGGGACCTTCCCTCGGGAGTGGTGTTTGAGGATTGAAAATCAGTCGGTGGTAGGCATTGTCAAGTCGGGTGATCCCTTCGTAGAGACTACCTATAGCTTCCTCAACTTGTTGGAACATGGCAAGCATAGTTGCGGCACTGAACATAAATACCCCATCAGATGCATCTTTTTCCAGGGCATTCACCTCGTCATCAATTGGTAGGATGAGGTGTGAGCAGTCCAAGGTTGGCTCATCATCGTAGATAACATGGATTCCCAAAGGGTTCGTTTTGTTGTTTGGTTTGGTTGGTGGAGGCAAAGGCAATTCTCCTTTCTCGATCATGTCTTGGATGAGGTGTTTGAGCTTGAAGCAAGTTTCTGTGTCATGCCCCTTCCCTTGATGGTACTGACAGTAGGCATTAGGGTTCCAGAAGCGGGATTTCTTAGCATCAGACGGATCCGGGGTGGGTCCAATTGGTTGTAGTTTCCCTTGGTCCATAAGCCTCTTTAGGGCGCTTGCATAAGTTGACCGTATATTAGTGAACACTCTCTGAGGCGCTCAGCTCTCTTGGCGGTTGGTTCAAGGAGGTTTACCTCATCAATCTTGTTCGTCTGACCATAAGGGCGAGATCCGGTTGATGTGGATCCTTGGTGGCCTCTACCGGTGGTTTTGGTTAGGACACCCTTTCGGAGGTCGTCTTCAATGCGTATCCCAAGGATTTGCAGATCCTAGAAGGTCTTGATGTTTCGGCATCTCAGTAAATTGGCATATACCGGGCGGAGATTGTTGACAAATTTTTCTACCAAGGTTGACTCACTCGGCTTGCTGACCAACTGAGTGCTTACCCTCCTCCAACGGGCTAAGAACTCGGTGAATCCCTCCTTGTCATTCTGGATTAGGACCTCAAGAGTACGGGCATTGGCTTGGATTTAGACATTGTCGGCATATTGATTAGCAAATTCAACAGCGACCTCATCCTAGGTAGTAAGGTTCTTCGGGTCAAGGGAGTAGTACCATTGGCGAGGGATCGGTTCCAAGGATGATGGGAAGATCCAGGTGAAGAGTTCCTGTTTAACCCCTTTTATGGCCATGTAGTCTTTGAAGGCTCGAATATGATTGAGCGGGTCCTCTACTCCCTTGAATTTGGGCACATCAGTCAGGGTAAAGTTGTCAGGTAGTTGATCCCCAACAGGTTCAAATATTCGGTTATTCTCAAGATGGATATTGTTAACCCGGGCTAGGAGTTGTTCTTCTAAGAGCTTGAGCCTTTTCTCAGTTTCAGTCGAAGGCGGAGTGTTGTGTTCTCCGGCCTCCTTGTTTTCCAAGGTGTCGATACGGGTCTTGACACGATCCAGAGTGACCTTAAGAGCAGTGAGTAGGCTGGCTAGCTCAGCAGTTGTGACATCTCTGTTGTTATCATTGTTGTTGGACGAAGCTGAAGACGGGACCATGGTTCTGAGGTAAAAAAAGGCTCACATTACAACTCAATCCGACACGGTTCAAAGACTGAACGCAGACAACGTAAAGTACGAGAAAAAGATCAGACTCAACAAGACGAGGATGACCGTTTGTAGTACCTCGGTGCTGACTCGATTTATGACGTGACGGTGTTGACCGAACTTTTGACACGCGTCCAACGTAGCAGCTGATGCCATTGGACGAGTCTCGTGGTGAGACGACTCATAAGTAAAGACTCATAAGTACGTTTGCTTTGACTCGATAGACACGAGGCGGAATTGGAGTGGTGGACCGAAGTTTTCGAAAATAGAAATTTTCAAAAAGATTCATTTGTCGTTTTGTGGACCGCTTGCGAGGATAGGGATCTCCGCAAGTCGGTCAGTTGAAAGGGTTGTCTTAAGTTTGTTCGCAAAAGACGGTTTTGAGTTTGAGTCGGTTCGGAAAACAATGTACTGTTTCCCAAGACGGTTTTTGAAATTCAAAATCGTATGTTTTGAAAATCGGGTTTTGAAATGTTTGAAGAGGTCTCGGGGACGGTGTATGGTCCTCGGGATCTCGCAAGTGTCTCGATAAAGGGGTGTGTGCTTTTCTCGGGTTTTGAAATAGCCATTGTCGGCGCGAAACGGGTTAAAATCCGTGTCTAGGCGCGGCGATTATAACGGCGTAAAAAGGTGATTTGAAATGGTTTTAAAAATCGAGTTTGAGAATCGTCATTATGACGGCCTAAAAAGGCGTGTTGAGATGGTTATAAAAACCGGGTTTAAAAATCGTCATTATGACGGCCTAGAATGGCGTGATGAAATGGTTATAAAAACCGGGTTTGAAAATCGTCGTTATGACGGCCTAGAAAGGCGTGTTGAAATGGTTATAAAAACCGGGTTTGAAAATCGTCATTACGACGGCCTAGAAAGGCGTGTTGAAATGGTTATAAAAAAACGGGTTTGAAAATCGTCATTACGACGGCCAAGAAAGGCGTGTTGAAAAGCAACGGTCGGTGAAAGACCGAGGTTTGAAACGACCATTATAACGGCGCAAAAAGATGTTTTTGAAAGTTTGAAAAATGACACGGAAGGACTTTCGATCAAGTAGCACATAAGCACTCACAGTTCATTATATTATGCATAATGCTGACACGGGTTTTGGCTTAAAAAGATGGGTTACACACCAAGCAATCAAACCCCGATTTGCGAGAGGGATACCAATCCAACCAAAATGTGTAAGGAGGGTGCCCTAGCCTCGTGCTCGAAAGTGATGGAAGCTCTTTGACGAAACAGAAATGTGTAACGTCAATGGTATGCTTGACTCAATCGGGATTCGAAACGCGGGGATGAGAAAACTCACGCCGACGACACAAGCCAATTGGTCGAAAATGGTTAGGTTGTGGGCCTGGACAAGGAACCCGACCGTGACCGTAATATCAATTAACGGATTCCAACCAAGACCTACTTAGAGTCATACCATCTAAGGATCACAAAGACATAAGTGTCCTAGTTATCCCCAGCGGAGTCGCCAATCTGTGGTCGTAGCCACATGCACGCCCCAGCCGATCTGCGGGAGATACAATGGTTTTTTAAAAGCCACGCTCGGCGGCATAAAAAATGCTTTCGACCGGATCGTTTTAGATCGGTCGGTTTCGTCTCGGTAAGGGTCTCGAAACGATTAGAGATGTTCGGAGTCGCCACCAAGCATTTATGGGATGCTTGGAACCCGTTCGAATCCACTTTATACCTCGGTCAAACGAAGCACAAAGCAGTGTTGGACATAGGTACTAAAGATAAGGAATCGTCCCTCTTTAGCATCCTATCTCTAGAATGACTCTCGTACGCCCTGGATATGGTCGTCCACTATCCAAAGTTTCTGAGTAAGAGGTGAAGGTACATATTGGGAAGCCCTTTAATCAGACACCCAATCCCACTCGCGGTAGAGGCCTCTACTGATCGATCTTGGTTGGTTGAATGCAAAAGTTGATAAAACAGTTTAAATGCATGAATGCGCATCCAATAATTTAAACCTAACATGTGAGAGCTTTCTAAGTCGGTTGATTTAATCCAAGCATCAAGTATAAGATGTCGAGTTGGATTTATGGTTGATTTGCATGCAAGACGGAAATTAAACATCCATTTACCGAATTAGGTTTATGGTGCATAACGTGATCCATTTGTCTTAATAAGACGTTTTGCAAATACGGTTTTTGAATGAGCAAGTTAGTCATCTGATCCTTCCTATATCCGGGTTAGCCGGAGTCGGGATCGTCCTAGACTAATGCTGGAAAGGGAACAGACCCTACACCAGGCAGCCAGATGAGGCGCGAGCCTATTGGCGATGTAAGGGGGTCTCCCCTGGTTTGAAAATAGGAAAAGAAATGGCCTGTTTAGGCGCGGGTCAGTCAACGGTATAAGACGCATTCTAAGCGTTGAAAAACGTATATAAAACGTATTAAAAATGGGTATTTGGACCCGTTTTGGTTTGAAAGGGCCGTTTAGGTCGTATTTGTGTTGATTTGAGGAACGAGACTTGAATAATCATCATTGTTTTGATGATATTCGATGTCGGGTTCGAATTTATGAGCTTGACATGAATAGTTTTGAAAAAGGAATATGAACTAATTGTTTTAAGTTCATTTGAATATAATTAGTCGATACTCATCATCGTACTCGGGTTAAAATCCGACATGGTATGTAGAACCAAGGATGACTTTGTGTTGGAGATTAATACATTTATTTTGAAAATGTAAAGAAATGATGAAGGGCTTTAAAATACCTTCTAAAATGTAAAGAAATGAAATAAAAGGCTTTAAAATACCTCTTAAATGTAATTAACCAAATATTATCACCGAAACACGGATTAAACCGTCATGGTATTAAGAACCAAGGGTGAAAAATGCTTTATGGTTAAAACTTGTAAAACAAAATAAAATGGGTTTGAAAATACTTGAAATGGGAAAAATCGATTACAAATATGAAAATGAAAAATAGAGGAAAAGAAGAGACCAAACACGGATTGGACTTAAGGCTGGGCAGGATTCCTTAGGCGTGAGCATGTGTGCTACGTAAGTAGCCTTTGCCTCAACCAAAAAGTCCGGTTTTGGCTCATTCTTCCCTTTTTTTTGACCATGTTATGCATGATTTAGCATGTTATAGTCATGAAACAAGTAAAGACATGATAAAAGAAGGATTTTTACACCCTCATACTTAGATTCTTGGTTTATGGCGAGAAACCGACGTAAGTATATCAACTCGTTTGGTCAGAAAAGACTCGGTTTAAAACCGTTTTAGTAAGTAAAAATAGTGTCATATTAAGTTTAGTGATGGTGTAGTGGTCGAAATGGTCGGTCAAGTGATTTAATACACGATGACGGTACCAAACAATGTGTAAGGCTTGTAGTTACAATCGGTAGGTCGTAAATACGCGTTGGATTGTGACTTAGGAAGTCGAGTCTAGAATTTTAAGGGAGAAAGAGGGGGGGGGGACACTCGCGTAGGTTCTCAAATGGGGGAATTTGAGGGATATTTATAGGAAAATGAGTGGTTGTGTGAGTTTTGAGCGATGTGGCCACCTTGGCAGCTAAAACAGGCGCAAGCAATGTAGCACGTCTTCGAGGTGTCTTGTTGCTTTCACACAAATGCAATCATGATTTGTTCTATCCTAAGATTTGTATGCACATGTTTGGTACTTGACCATACATGAATCCGAGAAATCTTAACATGGAAGCATTTGAATGGTTTGTTTTTGTGTTTGACTCGATTTGACTAGTTGTTGGAGTCTGGATTTGAATGGTTTGTTTTTGTGTTTGACTCGATTTTCGAAATCGTTTTAAATTTTCCGACGTAAAGTTGTACACGAACTGTCGATCAAACGCCGCGATTCCAAAGCATGTTGTAGTCTGATAATCATCGGGTGTTTGTTGGAGTCTCAGCAGATACTGGGTATCTACAAGAAGATCGATGCATGTCCTAGTGGATGCATGCTTTTCTGGGAGCAAAATGCTAATCATGAGGAATGTAAAAACACTACAGCGAAAACGCGGGATAGTGACGGGCACACTGACGGAAAAAACAAGCCGTCCGAAAACACGGGAAACCGACGGTTTTCTGACGGAATTTCCGTCAGTGCCTATTCCTGACGGAAATCCCGTCAGATACTATTGGCGCGTTGACAAAGTTAATGGCGCTAAAAACTATCTGACGGAAATTCTGTCAGTAATTGGTACTGACGGAATTTCCATCAGATGGATTAGATATTTCAAATCCAGTGTGCAACCCAGCTGTCACAATAATTGAGTCTCTGACAGAAAATCCATTAGTAAAATGCTATTACTGACGAAATTTCCGTCAGAGACTCATTTATTGTAACGTGTACTGTTGGGTTAATTATTGACTAAGTAATTGTGCCTCTGACGGAATATCCGTCGGTAAAGTTAATAATACTGATGGAACTTCCGTCAGAGGCGTCTTTTATCTCAAACCTGCACTATCCCCTCGACACTTTACCAAATTTTCCCCCAAATCAATTAAAATCGCCTAACCCTAACTCTCTAAAAACGCGACACCACCACCACCCTCCTCCACTTCCGGCGCCGCCACCACCAACACCTCCACGCCGTCGCCGTCACTCTTAGGTAATTATCTTTGTCTTTTCTTCCTCTCTCATTTCTCTTTTTCCTTTTCCTTTTCTTCTTTTCATTTTTCTTTTCTTCCACAGTCACAACCGCCCTGCCGCTGCCTTCTTCTTTATCATTCTTCCTTTTAAATTTTTTCTTTGTGAAGTTAATTAGGTATTGTTTAATCTCCTTTTAATTTATTTTTGTTTAATTAGGGTAATTGATTTAGGATATTAGTTATTGTTGTAATTGTTGTTGAATTATTGTTGGTGTTGATGCATGTTGACTTAGGATAGAAGTCCATTTTGTTTAAATGTATGTTGTGTTGTGAAAATTTTGTGAGGTGTTAATATTATTGTTAAAAATTGAAATTATTGTTAATTAGATTAGCTATGTAATTTTATTGTTAAAAATTGGAATTACTGTTAATAATATTTTTAAAAATTAGAATTTTTGTTAATTAGATTATTGTTAAATTTTGTGATATGTTAATGTTTTTAAAATGATAATTAGTCTTAATGTTAATTAGACTAGATATATAAAGTGAAAAATTAGTCATGTTAGTTTTTGTTAATTGAAAAAGTAGTCATTGTTGTATATTTTGTTTTTAATATTGTTAAAATTATTATTCATATTGACCTAGTACCCGTTTAAAAATTACTCACTAGGTGTAATTTTTGAATAGTCCCCGTTTTGGGACTGTCTTTGTACATTTTAAGACACTTAGGTAGTAAACATGTACTTGTGATTTGTTAATGAGGAAAGAGTTTGGTGACAATTCCTTTAATGTTCTTTGAATGCATATGTGGGGTAATTATTTATTCTACATTGCGTATTTGGAGAACGGATGGGAATTGCTGCCGAATTTTTTTCCTCATTAATAAATCACAAGTATGTAAAAAACCCTAGTTAAGGAAACTACTCACCCATCTACAACAATATGTAAAAAACCTTCTAGTCTTGTCTTCTCTTTAATGCTTGGTCATTAGATTCGATCAATTTAGCTCTATTTTGCCATGAAAATGCAAGGTTTGCACTCCTCTCCTACCAAGGAAACAAAACCTCAAAGAATATGCAAAACAAAGGACTAAAGATAGTAAATGACCCAAATATGCACTAAAAAGCATAGGAACGAGGCTAATTCGGGGACTAAATATGCTCAAATATTGGTCACATCAAATATCCGCAAACCGAACTTTTGCTCGTCCCGAGTAAAGAGGTGACAAAAACTAGGACCCTTATTTAAACTAACCTACTAGCATAGCCGATATGAAACAATTAGCGGGTCTCACTCCGCCCCTTCAACTCACAACAAGACAACCATGAGGTAGGATGGCTTCTTGCAAGGCAATGTGGGGCTTGCCAAAATGGCGACACATCCAAGCATTAAAGCACACAAAACAAGTAATGGATGCATCTACAAAAGAATAGCCACTTTCCTCATCTAAGTGGCGGAAATTATCTACAAGAGAAGCAATTCAAGGGTACACATTCCTTCATAGATATGGTTTCTTCAAACAATTAAGCCTAGAAGGATACCAATAAATCACCTCCAAGTTGTGTCAAACTAGGGTAACTTTGTCCTCAATCGTTAAATGCTTTTGTCAAGAGTACACTCCCTATGGTGTTAGAAACACTAGAGGATCGCGGAATTCCCCCTCTTGCCTAGACAAGAAGAAGGGTCATCCCCTCTCTACCATGCACAAAAATGGATATGATGGATAAAGGGATCAATAGTATTTGAGTTTCATTTGGGAGTTTGCGTTTGTTGTTGTTTTTCCCCCCAATTACTTGTGGCATTTGACATTTGAGAACACTTTCTTTTTCCCATTTCTTTTGATGTTTGGAATTTCAATACTTCACAACTTTCAACTTTTTGCATTTTCTTTTGAACATTTTCAAAGTCACCCCAATTAGTAACGAGGGTGCCTTATATTTGAAGTATAGGAGTCTATTTTTTCTCCTCTTTTCTTTTGATGCTATTGCAAACTTTTTGACTTTCATTTCATTTCTTGAACTCAAATTTTTGAACAATTTTTGTGCTCATTCCCTTTTGATGACAAAATGTATGGTAGAACATGGATGAATGATGGTTGCATGGTTTCAAGGGTCACCGTGGAATAAACGGTAGCCAAAGAGTTATCACACCATAAGGTACTCTTGACTAGGCCTTAATCCATGGGTCAAAGGATACTAGCATGACACATCCTAGGGTGTTTTACAAGTATTCTAACAAGCAAAGTCTTAGGAAGAAAAAGCATCTACTAGGGCCTATATACACTTGTCAAGCTTCCCAAGTAGACGGTTTTCACAAAATTTTTCCTAAATGCAACTATATGCCATGATGCAGCTAACATATATACAACCTAATAGATATGATTCTACCAAATAGTATGCCAAATAATCTAGATGCAATCCTAAATTCACATTGTTTTTTAGCGCATCATTCAAAATAAAGCCAATAGTCATTAACATAAAGAAGAAAAATGAGATTGGAAAGATCATACCATGCAGTCTTCAATATCCTCATGTCTCAGATGTGGCGCAGTTGATCAATGTGAATAAGGATGAACAAACACAATATATACAAAATAATATATACAAGTCTACACTAAAAAGGAATGAACATGTTTTTGATTTTTTCAATTTTTCAATGTTTTTGGATTTTTCGAAATTTTTGTATTTTTTTGGATTTTGAATAAAAGTCAAGTTAGAATTTCCCATCCTCACACTAGTATGGGCATTGTCCTCAATGGCCAATACGATAGGAAATTATGCAATGAATATGCATGATTTCTAAACTAAACGCAAATTATACTAAGTTACACTACATGATGCATGTGTTTTTGTTATGGCGGAGAGCATAATTTAAATTAGCTCCTAACGCATATGCATGGACTTTCCAAAACCAAAATAGACATTAATTATAATGTCTTGAATTTCGGGGGAGTTTATGCACATGGAATGCAATGCATGAAACTAAAGATTGTCATTTTGGATTTTACAAGTTGGGAAAAAAGATTAAGAACACCTTAATGAAGCCAAGGTGTTAGTCCTCCAATGTTGCTAGGACTCCACAAAATAAATGATCAAGATAAAATAAAAACAAGGGAAGTAGACAAACCGTAATGGAGGTGTAAGAATGTAGGAGCCTCCAAAGTTCGCTAATCTTCACCCATTGTATCATCATCATCATCAACATCCTCCTCTCTTGAGGTATCATTAACTTCCATAGATGTGGAATCGTGTCCACTCTCACTTTCACTTGCTTGTTCTTCCTCAATTTCCTCTTCCTCTTCTTGAGCTTCTTCTTCTTGAACCTCTTCTTGAACCTTTTCTTCTTGAACACCTTCTTCATGAACACCACCCTCTTCAACAACCATATCCTCTCCACCCGGTCTACTACCACTAGGAATGCTAGGGAAGAATAATTCCCTATCCGCCCAACGAGGCACAAGACAAGACGGATCAAGAAGTCCTTGCCTAGCTAGATGTAGGAGGGGTGGATATTGGGACTTGTAAGAATCCACTCTATCATTGTAAGCTTGCTTGTGCATTTCCCTCATGAGTAGTGTCAAGTAATTATTTCCCACTTCGACATCCTTGGGTTTGAGCTCTTGGCATTCAAATGGGTAAGGTGGGGTGATAATGGAGGAGGAGGGCTCAGCAATTTCGCCTCTTTGTTGTTGAATGATATACTCAGTCTCTTTGGAGAGTGGGAGAAGGTAGTTCGGTCGGTGAACATTCAATCGACAAATTTTGGAAGGCAAGGTGAAAGATCTAGCTTTATTGGTTAACCATCCATATTTGTCGTCAAGAGTGTCGTGGCTTGACCCACTTGAACTTGTGAATCATGGTGTCCATATCAACAAGATGGCCTCCTTTAACCGACACATAGGTGTTATTTTTGTTGAAATCCTGGTTAAAATGCTTAGCCAAATGGGTAACTAGTCCTCCATTTACAATAAAGGCGGTGCCTTCTTTGCCACAATCGACATTAAGCTATCGTTCAACCAAAAGCCTTAGAGCATTATATGGCTTTGTAAATTCCCTTCCTATGTTTAAGGCCGACTCAAGAAGAATACAATCGAGTTTGGTAAGGTGATTAGTGCCATTTCTTGCTATCAGAGTATTCCCAATGACCTTATGCCATACTCTAATGCCCGGATGGTGGACTAAAAGAGTACGACAATCATGAAAACGCACGAATTTCTTCCCGGAAATTGCCATCCAAAGAGAAGCAGGGTCATACTTGATAGGAGTCTTTGTATATTTCAGGTTATCACTAAGGCCTAATATCTTACCCAGTTCGCCATAAGTTATGCGTCTATCAACATTTTCAAGACGAAACTCGATGGTTCGAGTCTCCACCCTTGTGACTTTCAAAGAACTTAAAAATTTCAAGGTGAGGGAGGGGTATGCCAATTCCTTCATTGTAAAAAATTTACCCAATCCCATAGACTCAAAGAAGGTCTTGGTTTGTTCAAGAACACCCAATTTTGACAATGCATCTTCACAAATAAACTTAGTAGGCATGATGGTTATCTTAGCAAAGAGAATGAATTTCTCCCTATGAGAGTCAGAAGTGAAAGTTACCTCTGGATAATTGATGTGACCATAATTGGCGCATATTTAGCCCCCGAATTAGCCTTGTTCCCATGCTTTTTAGTGCTTATTTGGGTCATTTCTTATCTTTAGTTCTTTGTTTTGCATATTCTTTGAGATTTTGATCCCTTGGTAGGAAAGGAGTAAGAATCTTGCATTTTCATGGCAAAATGAGACTAAATTGATGGAATTCAATGACCAAGCATCAAGGAGAGACAAGATTAGAAGGCCTTTGTACATATTATAGTAGAAGAGCAATGCTGAGAAAGGATCCTTGAGTCCCCAAGGAAATCCCCAAGGAATTTATGAAGAAAAGGGAAGAAAAGAAGAAGATTTTTGTTGCCGATCGACAATCCGAGCGGATTGTCACCAATCCGTCCGTCCCAGCAAAGAAGACAACTCGAGCGGCTTTGCCTTAATCCACTCGGATTCCACCTCCACAATCCGCCCGGATTCCCCTGAATCCGCTCGGATTCCAACGCGTAATCCGCCCGTCCCGACACTATTCCGCCGGATTCTAACACAAAGACGGATTGTCTTCTCCAAGCTACGAAGAAAGAAGCCCTTCTCTCGAAAATACCGGCTCCTCCTTGCTCAACTTAAAAAGTGTAATTACTAGTTTAGCCCTTAGTTAACCCTAATGCATCCTCCCTAATTTCCACTATAAATACCCCATTAGTCTAATTAGAGGAGCATGTTCTTCTTATCAATAATTAGTGTAGTTAATATCAATCAAATCTCTCTTTAATATTGTAATCAAGTATTAATCAAGTTTTAATCCAAGTTTTAGTTCTTTAATCTCTCTCTTGTTCATCCTTTATTTTGGGTAATTGAAGATTATTTGGGTTATTGTTGGGGGATTAACAACCTCTCAATCAAGCATTCAAGTACTTCTTTTATCTTTGCTTTATTATTGGAATCATTAGTAGGTATAATCTCTTAATCCCTTATTAATTATTGTTAATTACTTTCATTAATTCATCATGTTTCATATTGTTGGTATGATTGACAACCTTGCTAGCATGATCAACATGATAATGAGTGAGTAGTCTCTTAGCTAGGGTTAATGGGTGATTAGGGGAAACCAACATGGGGAATGATTCATGCTTAAATTAATATGCTTTCATGTTTTATTTGCTTGCTTGTTTTGATCTCAACTCATGCACATGTTATATTTGATGAAATGCTAAGCCTATGAATCCTTGCATTTACTATCATCTTCTATCTTTTCAATGAGACTTGTAAGACATAACCCAACTCGAGTCTCATTAGACCATGCATGTTGTTGAGTAGGGAAGATTAAGTCGACTTGTAGGTGTTGTACAATCTAATCGATTCGGCTCCGGGATCCAAACTTTCCTAGGATTGTAAGATATAACCCAACTCAATCCATCACAACAATAATTGCTTGCTTATAATTTGAGAACATGTTTGTATGATCATATCTCATGATTCCCCTATGATCCCATGACACCCTAGTGCCTTTAATCAATTGTTTACACCCCTTTAATTCATCTTGCTTGTTTATTTTCATTGCTATTTTAGTTTAGTAACCTTCTACATCAACCCAATTTGTGACACCCCTTAGACACCACTAGTTACGATAGAAATCTCATTTCAACTCCCGTCCCTTGGGATCCGACCTTTACTTGCCTCTTTACTAATTGTAGAGTTGTTTGTGGAGCTATAAATTGTGTTTTGATTCGACCGTGACCAACGACCACATCTTAATTTGTGAACACTTAGCGGGATCGCATCAAAAATGGCGCCGTTGCCGGGGACGGTGTTTGTTTGATTTAGATTTCTTTTTATTGTTATTAGTTGTGTCTTTCTTCGCCTTGAGGAAGTAAAACTCCTCAAGGTTTGTTCTAATTGTTTTCGATTTGTTTGATATTTTTCATGTCTAGAAGGTTACAAGGTGATTTATTACCTTTTGACCGTGAAATCGAAAGAACCTTGACGAACAGTAGGAGACTTGTTAGGAGGAATTTAAGAGGTATTAGTGAAGTTGTCCAACCCACTAGTGAGTTTGTCAATCCTTTCACAATAGAAGGAGAAGAAAACCCATTACACAATACCCCACAAAATCCACCTACAATGCCAAAATTCTCGTCACACTCCGTACCCACCGAGGAGAATCTACCAAATGGTACTCCTACGCCGCAACATCTAACCGGAAATTTTATTGCCAAGTCCGCCTTCATCCAATTAGTTGAGAGGAGCCAATTCGGGGGGATGCCTAGTGAGGACCCTCATTCCCATATGGAAACCTTTTGCGACTATTGTGATGCTATCTCTCAAACGGGCGTGACTCAAGACCAAATTAGATGGGTCTTATTTCCTTTTTCCTTAATCGGCAAGACCGAAGCAATGGTTGAAGGGCCTTGATAAGGCCACCCTTGGAATAGATTCTTGGAAGAAGTTGGCTCTAGCTTTCTACAAAAAATTCTACCCACCGGAAAAGACTAACATGCTAAGAGCTCAAATTACGGGTTTTAAGCAAAGGGATGAAGAGTCTTTGCATGAAGCTTGGGAGCGGTTCAAGGGAATTTGTCGCTCATGTCCTCACCATGGACTTAGCGAATGGTTTTTGGTGCAACAATTTTGGAATGGTCTATATGAAGATTCTAGGAACATTCTCAATATGGGATCAAATGGAATGTTCACCGAAGTTGATGACAATCAAACATGGAAAAAGATTGAGGAAATGGCGGTCCATAACTCACAATATAGTAGACCTCGCAAGGCTACTAGAGGAGGAAAGCATGAAGTGGACTCCGTTACTCAATTGGGTGCTCAACTTAGTGCTCACATTGACACAATCAACTTGAAGTTTGAACAATCTATGACTAGACTTGAGGAAAACTCAAAATCATCAAAGCATCATGTTAATGCCATGATGGCATCCTCATCAATCCCAAGTGGGATATGTGAGAATTGTGGAACTTTGGGACATGACCAAGGTGAATGTAGGGGAACAAATGAACAAGTGAATGCTTTCCAAGCATACAAGAGTGGTACCCCTTATTCCAACTTTTACAATGAAAACACCAAATTCCATCCAAATCTCTCATACAAAAGCCAAAATGTTCAAAACCCTTAAACAACATACACTCCACCACCCATGAGAAACCAAAATCAAAGACCCTTTTACAATCAAAACCAAGGTTACCAAAATCAAAATCCATACAATCACCAAAATGACCAAGGTTTTGATGTCCAAAAAGCGGTCCTCCAAATGCAAAAAAATCAACAAGAATTTTTCACTCAAATGCAAAAAGATAGCCAAGCAAAGGAAACCACCATCAACAACATTCTAGCTCACACCAAGATGTAGCTCACACTAAGATGTTGGAAACACAGTTGACTCAACTAGCATCTTCAAGCTCACAAAGACAAAAGGGGCAATTACCACCTCAAAGTAATCCCCCTAGACATGAAACGGTTAGTGCCATTCATTTGAGAAGTGGTACAAGGTATGAAGCACCGAAGAAGCAAGTTGAGGATGAAGTTTTGGAAGCTAGTGAAAAGGAAGAAATTGTGCAAAACTCCAAAGATGGAGAATCCTCAAAAGAAGAAAGTTCAAAGAAAAATGAAGACAAGGCCAAGGAGAAGGAGCCCATTGTGATTAGACTCCCTTTTCCAAGTCGTCAAGCCAAGCCCAAATTTGATGATCAACTTGGAAAATTCATGGAAATTGTGAAGAATTTGGAAGTCTCAATTCCTTTCACGGAATTAATCAATCACGTGCCGGCCTATGCGAAATACATGAAAGATATCCTCACAAAGAAGAAGTCGATCCGGAAGCTTGAGACTATCGCCTTCACTAAGGTGAGTAGTGCAATACTTCAAGGGAGTTCACCTTCAAAGTTAAAGGATCCGGGAAGCTTCTCAATACCGTGTACCATCGGCGACACGACGATCAACAAAGCCTTATGTGATCTAGGGGCTAGTGTGAGTGTCATGCTGTACTCGGTGAGTAAAAGGTTGGGGATGGGAGAGCTTAAATGCACCAACATCACACTCCAAATGGCCGATAGATCGACGAAGACACCGTTAGGGATATGGGAAGATGTCCCCGTGCGAATTGGGAAGTTTTTCATCCCGTTGGACTTTGTCATTGTTGATATGGAGGAGGATTCCAACATTCCAATCATCCTAGGAAGACCTTTCCTACACACCGCCGGTGCGGTGGTTGATGTGAGACATGGTGAGCTCACTCTAGAAGTGGGAGATGAAAGTATAACTTTTAATCTTGACAAGACTATGAGAGCTCCTCGTTTGCATGAACCATGTTTCATGATTGATCATTATAGCCGAAAGGATGAAAGGAAGAAATCGGAACTCCAATGGAAGAAGAAAATTGAAGATGCTCCATTCAAAGAGCAAGTGAATTGTGACAAGGAGAGCTTGCAAAGCTCATCAAAATCAACCAAGGAAGAAGAGGATGGCCTCATTGGCCAAGAGAAGAAATTGGGAGAGTTGTCTCCATCTAAGCAAGAGATTTTCAATGATCAACTCAATGAAGTTTGTGGTCTTTGGGACGACGAGTTTGAAGGGATTTTTAATCCCTACATTGGTAATGCCATCGATCAAGACCAACAACAAGGGCCAAGGTCTATTGAGAACCTCTACCATGATAATGAACAAGCTTTTGATTACTTCTTCAAGGTGTTGAGCAACATCAACAACACCTTGGACATGCCCCCTTGACATCTCATCAAGAATGAGAGTTTGGTGGAGTCCTCCCTAAACCACCACTTGTAAATATTTCTAACCCCTTAACTTACATTTCAATTCTTGAATTGCATTTTTGTCATCTTTGGATTTTTATTTACTTTGATCAAAATAATTGTCATGTTTGAGAGAAGTGAGGGAGGGACTAACGATTTCAATTGATGCGTAGTGCTTTTAGCTTAGTGTGGGGATGGCAATTGCCTAGGCTATCCATGCCTTAGTAGTGCCCCCACAATGACGAACACAAGACTTGAAGAAAGAATGGAAGAATGGTATGGGAAATGCAGTGTGCACGGATGGAACTGAATCCGTGTACACAGGGGCGAGCGGATTCCACAGAATCCGCCTGTCTGAAAGAATCCGAGCGTATTGCAGAAAAGACGCCCGTCCTGAACTGAGCTGAATTTTGAAAAATTCTTGACTGTGACTGAATCTGGGCGTCCTGTGAAGAATCCGCCCGTCTTGAAGAATCCGTCCGTCTTGTACGAAAGACGTCCGTCTTTGCAGCTGAGGAAAACAAGCAAAATTTTCTGGACTGAAATCCGTCCGTCTTTAAGCAAATTCCCCCGTCCCGTGTTCAGCAAATCCGAGCGGATTGTCACAAATCCGCCCGTCTTTAGGCGAGTTTTGCAAAGTTCAGAAAAAGCAGAATCCGCACGGATTGGGCGAGTAATCCGCACGGATTGCCCCCAGATTCGAAAATTTCGGTCTCTTTAAAACCCCTCCCACCTTCATTCATTCATTCATAAACACTACCCACAACATCAAAACCCTCATCCTCTCCATCACAAAAACAAAAACCCTCAACAACATTCACCAAAATCAAATCAAACCATCCTTCCAACAACAAATTAATCACTCCTTCTTCAACAAAAATCAAAACCAAGCACAAAATCTTCAACCCTTGAGTCGATTTTTGTTTTCATAAAGGCAAAGCCTTTCACCTTCAAATCGATTTGGGCATACTACAAATTGAAGATTTTTTATTCTTTTCTTGGTTAGTTCATCAATGGCAAGGACTAAGGGAGCAACAAAGGCAACAAAGGCACCAAAGGCTAAGGCACTCTCACAAAGGCAAAAGGCTCTTCAAACAAAGAAAGCATTGGCTATGGTGGTAGCAACACCAAACTTGGAAGTGCAACAACAACAACAACCTTCTATGGGAGCAACAACACCTTCTACTCCGGTAATTGATCAACTTTTGCATTATCCGGAGGTAACTTTTATTTCCGATACCCATAGAAATACCTTTGTCAAGTTTGCTATGAAGTCATTACAATCCACCAAATTCATATGTGAAGATACCTTAGAAAAATTGGGTGTTCTTGAGCAAACAAAAGCCTTTTTCAATGCCATGGGGTTGAAGAAATTGTTTGAAACAAGGGAATTGACATACCCCTCCCTTACCTTGGAATTTTTAAGTTCTTTGAAAGTCACCAAAGTTGAGAATAGGGAGAATCTCGAGTTTCGTCTAGCTAATGTTAGTAGATGCATTACCTTTAGGGAATTGGGTGAAATTTTGGGTCTTAGTGATGAACCGAGTTATTTTAAGAGTTATGGAAAGTATGACCCCGAACCTCTTTGGGAGGCAATCTCCGGGAAGAAATTTGAGGATTTTCATGCGAGTCGTGCTCTTTTAGTCCACCATCCGGGCATAAGAGTATGGCACAAGGTCGTGGGTAACACCATAATTGCTAGGAAAGATACCAACCATTTCACAAGACTTGATTTTATTCTCCTTGAATCGGCTTTGAATATCGGAAGAGTACACACCAAGCCTTACAATTCTTTGAGGCTCTTAGTAGATAGATGGCTCAACATTGATTGTGGGAAGAAGGGCACGACCGTTATTGTCAATGGCGGCCTAGTCACACTCCTAGCTAAGCACTTTGATCCTAACTTCAATAAGGATAACAAGTACAAAGCAAAGGAGGGTGGCCATCTTGTTGATATGCATACTATGATTCACAAGTTCAAGTAGGTTGCCCATAACCCCCTTGACACTAAGTATGGATGGCTCACTAGTGAAGCTAGATCGTTCACCTTGCCTTTGAAGATTTGCCGTCTAAGCGTCCACCGGACCAATTATCTACTTCCCCTTTCCAAAGAGGCCGAGTATATCATTCAACAACAAAAGGGTGATCTTGAAATGCCCTCCTCTTCCATTGTCATACCACCTTACCCCTTTAAGTATGAATAGTTCAAACCGGAAGGAGTTGAAGTTGGGAAAGACTATGTGACTCTTCTCATGCAAGCAATGCACAAGCAAGCCTATGAAGATCGGAAAAATGCCTACTTGGCTCAATATCCACCCCTCCTACACCTAGCTAGGCAAGGACTAGTTGATCCATCTTGTCCTTTGCCTAGTTGGGCGGATAGAGAAGTCTTATTTCCGGGTGCATCTAGGGTCGTTTTGGGTGACAATGAGGTTGTTGGAAATGATGAAGAAGTTGATGATAATATTGAGGAAGAAGCAAGTGAAGGAGAAAAGGATGGTGAAGATGATGATGAGGAAGATGAAGAAGAAAGTGAAGAAGCAAATGACAAGGAAAGTGGCAATGTGACCACTTCTCATGAGGGAAGTGATGGTGATAGCATGATGGAAGATTAGCAAGCCTTGGAGACTCCTACCCTCTCATGGTTTGTCTATTTCTCTCTTTGTATTTTATTTAATTTTGATCATTGTTGGAGTAGTCCTAGCCCCATTAGAGGACTCACACCTCGGTACCATTGAGGTGTTCTCATTCTATTGTTCCCATTTTCAAAATCCAAAATGACAAATTAGTTTCATGCATAGCATAGTGTGTGCATGAACTACACCCATCCTTGGACATTAGCAATAGTGTCTCACTCGGTTTGGGGAAGTTAATGCATACACAACGGGAGGTAATCTAAATTATCCTCTCCGTCATAACAAAAACCATGCATCATGTAGCATAGCTTAGTGTAGATTGCATTTAGTATAGAAATCATGCATCATCTTTGCATAATTTCCATCATTTTGGCCATTGAGGACAATGCCCATATTAGTGTGGGGATGGGAATTCTAACATTTAACTCTTATTCAAAAATCCAAAAAAAAAAAAATTGAAAAATTTCAAAAATCATAAAAATTTGAAAATTGAAAACCCAAAAACATGTTTATTTCTTGTTGTAGTCTTGTATATATTGTCTTGTATATATTGTGTTTGTTCTATCCTTGTTCACATTGATTGACTACGCCACATCCGAGATATGAGGATATTGAAGACCGCATGGTATGATCTTTCCAATCTCCTTTTTCCTCTTTATGTTAATGACTATGTGGTTTTATTTTGATTGATGCGGTATAACAATGTGAACTTAGGACTTGCATTTAGTTTATATGTCATATTAGTTGATAGAATCACTTGCATTAGGATGTTTATATTAGTTACATCATGGCATGTAGTTGCATGTTAGAAATGTTTTGAAAAATGCCTATTTAGGAACTTTGACAAGAGCAACTAAGCCATTATAAATACTTGTTCAACTTAAGACTTTGCCTACTAGAATGGTTGTAAAACACCCTAGATAGTGTCATACTCGTGTCTTTTGACCCATGACCCAAGGCCTAGTCAAGGGTTTGCATGTGAGTAACCTATCCAACCCCGTGATGCGATGTGGACTTGGTTAACTTGTCTAGGTGACCTTGTTTGACCGTGTGGTAAGGCAACCCAAAAATATTTTCTATCAATAAGCTTGAAGTGCTCATTTCAAAGAAATTTTGTCATGTGGAAGTAATGTAATGCCAAGGAAACCTCAAATGTTATGAATTGTTGAAAGTTGAGAAAGTTAAGTTATTTTGATGGAGGTGTACCACTTCGATGTGCTTTGGTGCGGGATCCATTGAATTGGTCCCCCATACGGTTGTGAATTCGGCCGCCCAGAGACAGAGTGACTATCACCCCGAAAAGCTATTGTCTAGAGGTTAACCGGTTGCCTAATAAGCGATTGGCGAAAGCAAAGGACACTAGCCCGGAAGGGACAAACCCCATCTTAAATTTTTGAAATGTGAAAGTGAAATGAGGACAATTTTGAATACTAGTCATATACACCCGTTGTGAATAAAGATTTGAGCATTTCATTCCAAAAAAGCCTTTTGTCAAGCCACTTGGTCGAGCTTGGGACGATCCATGACCTTTACTTTTGTAGAGAATTCGAGACTTGTCATGTCATATGCCACTAGCATCATAGGGATCATCATTCCATCACCATCCGATCGCTCTTGACGAAAGCATTTGGAAATTGAGGACAAAAGTAGTCTAGTTTAACACAATTTGGAGGTGATTTAGTGCCATCCTCTTAGACTTAGTAATTTGTTGAACTAGTATTTGTGAAGGATTACATGCTCTTAAATTTGTTCCTCTTTAGTGCCTCCGCCACTTGATGAGGAAGTGGCTATTCTTTTTGTAGATGCATCCATTATGTGTTTTTGTGTGCTTAAAGTTTGGATGTGTCGCCATTTTGGCAAGACCCACCTTGCCTTGTAAGAAGGCATCCTACCTCATGGTTGTCTTGTTGTGAGTTGAAGGGGCGGAGTGAGACCCGCTAATTGTCTCATATCGGCTATATTATTAGGATAGGTTAGTATTGGTCCTAGTCTTTGTCACCTCTTTACTCGGGACGAGCAAAGGTTCGGTTTGGGGATATTTGATGTGACCATAATTGGCGCATATTTAGCCCCCGAATTAGCCTTGTTCCCATGCTTTTTAGTGCTTATTTGGGACATTTCTTATCTTTAGTTCTTTGTTTTGCATATTCTTTGAGATTTTGATCCCTTGGTAGGAAAGGAGTAAGAATCTTGCATTTTCATGGCAAAACGAGACTAAATTGATCGAATTCAATGACCAAGCATCAAGGAGAGACAAGATTAGAAGGCCTTTGTACATATTATAGTAGAAGAGCAATGTTGAGAAAGGATCCTTGAGTCCCCAAGGAAATCCCCAAGGAATTTATGAAGAAAAGGGAAGAAAAGAAGAAGATTTGTTTGATCGATCGACAATCCGAGCGGATTGTCACCAATCCGTCCGTCCCAGAAGAAGACAATCCGAGCGGCTTCACCTTAATCCGCTCGGATTCCACCTCCACAATCCGCCCGGATTCCCCTGAATCCGCTCGGATTCCAACGCGTAATCCGCCCGTCCCGACCCTATTCCGCCGGATTCTAGCACAAAGCACGGATTGTCTTCTCCAAGCTACGAAGAAAGAAGCCCTTCTCTCAGAAAATACCGGCTCCTCCTTGCTCAACTTAAAAAGTGTAATTACTAGTTTAGCCCTTAGTTAACCCTAATGCATCCTCCCTAATTTCCACTATAAATACCCCATTAGTCTAATTAGAGAAGCATGTTCTTCTTATCAATAATTAGTGTAGTTAATATCAATCAAATCTCTCTTTAATATTGTAATCAAGTATTAATCAAGTTTTAATCCAAGTTTTAGTTCTTTAATCTCTCTCTTGTTCATCCTTTATTTTGGGTAATTGAAGATTATTTGGGTTATTGTTGGGGGATTAACAACCTCTCAATCAAGAATTCAAGTACTTCTTTTATCTTTGCTTTATTATTGGAATCATTAGTAGGTATAATCCCTTAATCCCTTTTTAATTATTGTTAATTACTTTCATTTATTCATCATGTTTCATATTGTTGGTATGATTGACAACCTTGCTAGCATGATCAACATGTTAATGAGTGAGTAGTCTCTTAGCTAGGGTTAATGGGTTATGCACCAAAACAGATGTAAATACCTCAGATATATATATATTTTTTTAATTAAAATAATCCCTATGTACATCGGTTTAGGCAATAACTGATGTAAATAAGGTTGATATTTACATCGGTTATGCACCAAAACAGATGTAAATTAGATGCTGTTAACATCGGTTTTACATAGAAACCGATGTATTTTAAATGCTATTAACATCAGTTTTGCCAAGTAACCGATGTAATTTTTTATCATTAACATCGGTTTTATAACTGATGTTTTTCTTATAAATGCAAAAAACAACGCCCCTAGAAGCATAGCGCAAAACCGATGTAAATGGGCCTAAATAACCGATGTCAATGACACTTTTTCTACTAGTGCATGTTATATTTGATGAAATGCTAAGCCTATGAATCCTTGCATTTACTATCATCTCCTATCTTTTAAATGAGACTTGTAAGATATAACCCAACTCGAGTCTCATTAGACCATGCATGTTGTTGAGTAGGGAAGATTAAGTCGACTTGTAGGTGTTGTACAATCTAATCGATTCGGCTCCGGGACCCAAACTTTCCTAGGATTGTAAGATATAACCCAACTCAATCCATCACAACAATAATTGCTTGCTTATAATTTGAGAACATGTTTGTATGATCATATCCCATGATTCCCCTATGATCCCATGACACCCTAGTGCCTTTAATCAATTGTTTACACCCCTTTAATTCATCTTGCTTGTTTATTTTCATTGCTATTTTAGTTTAGTAACCTTCTACATCAACCCAATGTGTGACACCCCTTAGACACCACTAGTTACGATATAAATCTCATTTCAACTCCCGTCCCTTGGGATCCGACCTTTACTTGCCTCTTTACTAATTGTAGAGTTGTTTGTGGAGCTATAAATTGTGTTTTGATTCGACCGTGACCAACGACCACATCTTAATTTGTGAACACTTAGCGGGATCGCATCAATAATTGGATAATTGCTCAATGACAAGAGTTGTTGATGTTGTAGCTTCCATAGGGGGACCTTGCTGAACCTCCAACCTCGCCTAATGGACTACCAATGCCTTTGACAAATGTTTTGCTTGAAGAGCTTGTTGCCTTTTGGAAAGTGTCTTCTTTGGGGGTGCCTTGTTACCTCCTTTAGTTCTTGTCATTCTCCTTTGCTTGATAACACCAATGAAAGATCGAAATCTTCAATTTATAGTGATGCCCAAATCGATTTAGGATGAATGAATGTTTCTTGGTATCCAAAAAAAATCGACTCAAAAGTTGAAGACTTTGGTGTTTGAATCAATTGTTGTTGCAAAAGGAGTGATTAATTTTTGTTGTGAGCTATCGAGGAAGTTTGGATTTGATTTTACTGAATTTGGTTGAGGAAATTTGATTTTTGTTGATGGAGAGGATGAGGGTTTTGGGGTTTTTGGATTTTGGGTAGTGTTTGAATGTAGAAGAAATGAGAATGAATGAGGGAAGAGGGTAAAAAATACCCGTTATATTTGAAAACGCAGCAGAGGACGAGCGGCTTTGTCATCGGGACGGGCGGATTCTTCAATGTTTATCCCAGGAAAAGACGCCACAGGACGAGCATCTTGTTTTTAAGACGAGCGGATTCTTCCTTGAGCGACGAGCGTCTTTCTGGAGGGACGCTCGGATTCCTTTACAGAGAAATTACCAGACTTTTGCTACTGAAAAAGACGAGCGTCTTTTCTGAAGGACGGCCGTCCAGAATGAGACGAGCGAATTCTCAGCTGAGACACTCGAATTCTCTTACAGATCAACTTTTTGTATTCTGGAGCTCTGCCAGATAAGCATCTGGTGACATAGGACGCTCGGGTTCTTCAGGACGAGCGGATTGTCCGTTTGGATGCTCGGATTCCTCCTTGACCACACGGATTCAGGTTCATCCGTGGTTACTTCGTAACCCGTGTCATTTTCATTCTTCAATTCTCGTCTTCTTCATTGTAGGGGAACTATAAAGGGATGGATACCCTAGGCAATTGCTATTCCCACACTAAGGTAAAGCACTACACATCAATAAAATCATAAGTCCCTCCCTCACTTCTCTCAAAATGATGAATATCTTGATCAAGGCACAAAAATAAATCCAAAAATGACAAAAATGCAATGTAAAAATTGAAATGCAAGTTAGGCAGTTAGAATATTTACAAATGGTGGTTTAGGGAGGACTCCACCAAACTCTCATCCAATGTGAGATGTCAAGGGGGAATGTTCAAGTGTTGTTGATGTTACTCAACACCTTGAAGAAGTAGTCGAAAGCTTGTTCATTGTCATGATAAAGGTCCTCAATAGATTTTTGCACTTGTTGTTTTCCATGATGGTCTTGATTCATAGCATTATCAATATAGGGATTGAATATCCCTTCGAACTCATCATCCCAAAGACCGCCGCAAACTTTGTCTACTTGATCATTAAAAATTTATTGAGTTGATAGAGACAACTCTCCTTCTTTCTTGTCTTGGCCAATAAGGCCATCCTCTTCACTTGTCATGGGTGAGCTTTTCAAGCTCTCATTGTTTCTATTTTCTTGCTCATTGAACGGAGCATCATCAACTTTCTTTTTCCGTTTGAATTTCGACTTCTTCCTATCATCCTTCTGGCTATAGTGATCAACCATAAAGCATGGTTCATGCAAACGGGGAGCTCTCATGGTCTTGTCAAGATTAAAAGTTATGGTCTCGTCTCCCACTTCTAGAGCAAGCTCTCAGTGCTTTACATCTATCACCGCACGCGCGGTGTGCAAGAAAGGTGTTCCTAGGATGATCGGAATATTGGAGTCTTCTTCCATGTCAACAATGACAAATTAAAGTCCACCGGGATGAAGAATTTGCCAATTCTCACGGGAACATCTTCCCATATCCCTAACGGTGTCTTCGTTGTTCTATCGGCCATTTGGATTGTGATGTTGGTACATGTAAGCTCTCCCATCCCTAGCCTTTTACTAACCGAATACGGCATAACACTCACACTTGCTCCTAGATCACACAAAGCCTTGTTAATCGCGGTGTCGCCAATGGTACACGGTATTTAGAAGCTTCCCGGATCTTTAAGTTTCGGAGGTGAACTCCCTTGAAGGATTGCACTACTTACCTTAGTGAAGGCGATAGTTTCAAGCTTCCGGATTGACTTCTTTTTCGAAAGGATGTCCTTCATGTACTTTGCATAGGCCGGCACGTGATTTCCGTGAAAGGAATCAAGACTTCTAAATTCTTCACAATTTTCATGAATTTTCCAAGTTGGTCATCAAACTTAGGCTTAGCTTGACGACTCGGGAATGGAAGTCTAATCACAATGGGCTCCTTCTCCTTGGCCTTTTCTTCACTTTTCTTTGAAACTTCTTGATTTGTTGGTTCTCCTTCCTTAGAGTTTTGCACAACTTCTTCTTTGTCACTAGCTTCCACAACTTCATCCTCAACTTTCTTCTTTGGTCCTTCATATCTCGTACCACTCCTCAAGTGAATGGCACTAACCGTTTCATGTCTTGGGGGATTACTTTGAGGTGGTAATTGCCCCTTTTGTTTTTGAGAGTTTGAAGATGCTAGTTGGGTCAATTGAGTTTCCAACATTTTTGTGTGGGCTAGGATGTTGTTGATGGTGATATCTTTTTCTTGGCTATCTTTTTGCATTTGAGTGAAAAATTCTTGTTGATTCTTTTGCATTTGGAGGACGCTTTTTGAACATCAAAACCTTGGTCATTTTGTTGATTGTATGGAGTTAGATTTTGATAACCTTGGTTTTGGTTGAAAAAGGGTCTTTGGTTTTGGTTTCTCATGGGAGGTGGGGTGTATGTTTGTTGAGGGTTTTGAACATTTTGGCTTTTGTATAAGAGATTTGGGTGGAATTTGGTGTTTTGATTGTAATAATTTGAATAAGGGGTACCACTCTTGTATGCTTGAAAAGCATTCACTTGTTCATTTGTTCCCCTACATTCACTTTGGTCATATCCCAAAGTTCCACAATTCTCACATATCCCACTTGGGATTGATGAAGATGTCGTCATATCATTAACATGATGCTTTGGTGATTTTGAGGCTTCTTCAAGTTTAGCCATAGCTTTTTCGAACTTCAAATTGATGGTATCATTGTGAGCACTAAGTTGAGCACCTAATTAAGTAATAGAGTCCACTTCATGCTTTCCTCCTCTAGTAGCCATGCGAGGTCTACTATATTGCGAATTATGGACCTCCATTTCCTCAATCTTGTTCCAAGTTTGATTATCGTCAACTTCGGTTAACATACCATTTGATCCCATGTTGAGAATGTTTGTTGAGTTTTCATAAAGACCATTCCAAAATTGTTGTACCAAGAACCACTCGCTAAGTCCATGATGAGGACATAAGAGACAAATTCCTTTGAATCGCACCCAAGCTTCATACAAAGATTCTTCATCCCTTTGCGTAAAACCCGTAATTTGAGCTCTTAGCATGTTAGTCTTTTCCGGAGGGTAGAATTTTTTGTAGAAAGCTAGAGCCAACTTCTTCCAAGAGTCTATTCCAAGAGTGGCCTTATCAAGGCTTTTCAACCATTATTTTGCGGTACCAATTAGAGAAAAAGGAAATAAGACCCATCGAATTTGGTCTTGAGTTACACCGGTTTGTGAAATCGCATCACAATAGTCACAAAAAGTTCCCATATGGGAATGAGGGTCTTCACTAGGCATCCCCCCAAATTGGCTTCTTTCGACTAATTGGATAAATGAGGATTTTGCAATGAAATTTCCGGTTAAGTGTTGTGGTGTGGGAGTACCATTGGGTAGGTTCTCCTTGGTTGGTACGGAATGTGATGAAAACTTAGGCATTGTGGGTTGATTGTGTGATTGATTTTGTGTTGGGTTCTCCTCACCTTCTCTTGCAAAAGGGTTGATGAACTCAATAGTATTTGGTGGAATATCTACAACCTCACCAATACCTCTCAAAGTATTTCTAGCAAGTCTTCTATTGGTTATCAAAGTCCTTTCAATTTCGTGATCAATGCGTAACAAGTTACCTTGTGATCTTCTGGACATGCAAAATATCAAACAACTTGAAAACAATTAGAACAAACCTTGAGGAGCTTTACTTCCCCAAGGCAAAGAAAGACACAACTAATAACAATCTAAGAAAATCAAATCAAGTTAACACCGTCCCCGGCAACGGCGCCATTTTTGGTCGGTCCGCTTTGAGCTTAGATTTCGGTTACTTGTCGTTAGGAGCACCTAGACCAAAACAATATTTATAACTTCACAAAGAACTCTACTATTAGTAAAGAGGCAAGTAAAGGTCGGATCCCAAGGGACGGTATTGATGTAGGATTTTTGATTGCAAGTAGCGGTGTCTAGGGGTGTCACAATTTGGGTTGAGATAAGAAGATCACTAAACTAAATAACAATTAAAGTAAACAAGCAAGATGACTAAAATGAGATGTAAACAATTGATTAAAAGCACTAGGGTGTTATGGGGTCATAGGGGATTCATGGGAATTGATCATACAAACATATTCTCAAATTATAAGCAAGCAATTATTGTTGTGATAGGATCGAGTTGGTTTATATCTTACAATCCTAGGAAGGTTTGGGTCCCGGAGCCGAATCGATTAGATTGTACAACACCTACAAGTCGACTTAATCCTCCCTACTCAACTATATGCATGGTCTAATGAGACTCGAGTTGGTTTATGTCTTACAAGTCTCATTGAAAAGGTAAGTGATGGGTAAAAAATGCAAGGATTCATAGGCTCGCATTTCATCAAACATAACATGTGCATAAGTTGAGATCACAACAAGCAAGCAAATAAATTACGAAAACATATTAAATTAAGCATGAATCATCCCCTATGTTGGTTTCCTCCAATTACCCATTAACCCTAGTTAAGGAAACTACTCACTCATTATCAAGTTTAACATGTTAACAAGGTTGTCAATCATATTAACAAAGCAAAATATGATGAATAAATGAAGATGATTAACAATAATTAAAAAGGGATTAAGAGAGTTATACCTAATGATGATTCCAAAATAATAATGCAAAGAATAAAAGAAGTACTTGATGATTGATGGAAGGTTGTCAATCTCCCAATAACCCCAAATAATCTTCAATTACCCAAAATAAAAGATGAACAAAAGAGAAATTAAGGAAATAATATTTGTATTAATATTTGATTAGAAGTTAATTACAAGATTAAGAAGAGATTAGAATGATATAAACTACACTAAAGATTGATAAGAAGAACATGATAACCTATTTAGACTAATGGGGTATTTATAGTGGGGATTAGGTGCACAAATTAGGGTTACTAAGGGCTTAAATGACGATTAAGTCCTTGAGGAATCGCTCCTCTCAAGAAAAGATGCAGGTCTCCTTTTTTCTATTCTTCCAAAAATATGCGCATCTTCAATGGAGGGAAGAAGAGGATGTGTTGTCCTGTAACACCATTCGGGCGTCCAAGGGTCGGGACGAGCGGATTCTCAGGTGGCTGGACGAGCGGCCTTCAGGCTTGGACGCTCGAATTCTGGCAGTTTTGGACTGGCGTCCCAGCTGTTAAGACGCTCGGATCTTGGCAGTTTTGGACGGGCGTCCCGGCTACTAAGATGCTCGGATCTTGTCCCAGCCTTCCTTTTTCTTCTTTCTTCTTCTAACAATCCTCCGGGATCTTGTCGGAGATGCAAGGATCTTCTTCATCATTGCCCATCTACTACAATATGTACAAAGGCCTTCTAGTCTTGTCTTCTCTTTGATGCTTGGTCATTACATTTGATCAATTTAGCTCTATTTTGCCATAAAAATGCAAGGTTTGCACTCCTCTCCTACCAAGGAAACAAAACCTCAAAGAATATGCAAAACAAAGGACTAAAGATAGTAAATGACCCAAATATGCACTAAAAAGCATAGGAACGAGGCTAATTCGGGGACTAAATATGCTCAAATATTGGTCACATCAGTAAGTGAACCCCGGAATGTTCGGCTAGGTTTGTGTACGGATGGATTTCAACCTTTTGGGCAGTTCGGGACGAAATACTCCTGTTGGCCCGTGATTGTGACTCCGTACAACTTACCTCCTTGGTTATCCATGAAGAAACAATTCTTGTTCTTATATGTGCTCGTTCCCGGTCCTAAGAACCCTAAGTCAAATTTAGATGTCTACCTCCAACTGTTGATCAAAGAGTTGAATCAACTTTGGGAAACCGGCGTGGACACCTACGATGTCTCTAAGAAACAAAATTTTCAATTAAAGGCTGCATTAATGTGGACGATCAACGATTTCCCGGCATATGGCATGATTTCTGGTTGATCCACAAATGGGTATCGTGCTTGTCCTTGCTGTCCAGAAAATGACCATAGATCTTTTTGGCTTAGAAATAGCAAAAAGGTTTGTTGGTTTGATTGTCACCGTGAATTCTTAATACCTGACCATCCTTTCAGCAACCATTGTAAGCATTTTCTAAAAAACAGAAAAACTGAGAATCGCATAGCCGCATCTAAATTAACGGGTGATGAAGTGTGGGATTCCGTAAAAGACTTGCCAAAAATAGTTGATGCTTCTGATCAAGAATTGGAAAGATTGAAAGATAAGAATGAAGGTTGGTGGAAACAAAGCATATTCTGGGAACTTCCCTACTGGAAAACGTTGCTGATTCGACACAACTTAGACGTTATGCACATTGAGAAAATTTTTTTGAACAACTTATCAACACCATAATGGATGTACCAAGAAAAACTAAATTTGGCCCTAAGGGTAAAGACGACTTTAGTGAACTTTGATATAAATGGCCCATATCATTTAGGTTTGTTTTATCAACCACGGAGAAAAAGGCTCTATGTGACTGGGTTTCTAATTTAAAATTCCCGGATGGTTATGCTTCAGATTTGAGTCGGTGTGTTGACAATAAAAAGATGGTGTTGCATTCCATGAAAAGTCATGATTGTCATGTCTTTATGGAATGACTACTCCCTAATGCCTTGAAAGAGTTGCTCCCGACAGGTTCTTGGAATGCAATAACTGAGATAAGCAAATTTTTTAGAGACATGTGTACTTCTATGATTAGAGTTGATTCTATGGAACGGCTGGAGTCAAACATAGCGGAGATAATATGCAAGTTAGAGAAGATATTTCCTCCGTCTTTCTTCAGTTCCAAGGAGCATTTGCCTCTTCATCTACCTTATGAAGCGAATGTTAGAGGACCTGTTTGATATCGATGGATGTATCCATTTAAGAGATTTCTTAATCATTTAAAAAAAACATTGGCAACAAAGCTCGGGTGGAGGGTTCAATATGCAACCTTTTTTTGATAGAGGAAATTTCAAATTTTTGTTCATTTTATTTCGAAGATCACTTTGACACAAAAGCAAAAGACTTAGATGTTGGTCTAAATTCCGATAAGCAGTTAAAATCTAAGTTACCTAAGTTATTCAATGATGACATGGGAACTACAACCGGGAAATGTATACAGAGGTACTTGACTGAGAAAGAGTATGAAGAAGCTCATTTTTATGTGCTAAGGAACTGTGGAGAATTTTTAGAGACTTATGAAAAGTAAGTTAATACTTCATCATTACTCAATTGTTTTTTAATTATCAAATTAGATCGAATTTATAGGTAATACATAACTAAAACATGCTTTTCGTACTTATAGGGAATTTGAGACACATATCAAAATCAAATTTCCTTATATCACGTCCTCTGATGATGTTTGGACAAAACATGACAAAGGTTTCCGAAATGGTTCCGAAATGAAGTAAGTGATGATACATTTTCTTTGAAATTAAACTACACATTTGAATTTCTTATTAAATATTGAAAAAAATATAACAACTTAATTAACCTTTTTTTTATTCATAGGTTCATAGATGGAAGGATCATCTAATAACAGCTTTAGCATTTAGCATTCATAGGTCCTAGTAACATGGTGAAGTCTTGGAGACGGTATTCCATCAATGGCTATAAATTTCGAGATTTTAAGGAGAGAGTTGATGTTTCGAAATCTACCTTAAGAAATGGGGTTTCTATGAATTCAACTGAAGGGTTGGACTACTATTGAACCCTAAATAAAGTAATTGAGCTTTCTTATTATACCAAGCAAAGGGTTTATATGGTCATATTGTTTAAATGTGATTGGCTTGATAATTCCCCACAAGGACTTAGAATCCATAAGGTTTACGGACTTGTAGATGTAAACGAGAAAAAGAAACTTCGTGGACATAACCCATTTGTGGCAGCTTTTCAAGTCGATCAAGTTTGTTATGCTCCTTATCCAACCATTAAGAAAGGTAATCAAGGTATTCAGTGGTCCGTGGTTTTTAAAACCAAGGCAAGATCACAAGTTGATGCTCCTATTGAAGAAAGTGCCTTTCAAGAAGATGTGGTTGTGAATGATCACTTAATTTCACCAATTTTGTTGGAAGATATAGAGGATGAAGATGAATACGAAGTTGTTGTGGAAAGAGGTCAAGGGGAATATGACCGGGACGTCGGGGAAGAAGGGGATGAAGATGAAGTTGAAGTTGAAGAACTTATTAGAGACGAAAATGAGGAAGAAGAGGAAGAAGTAGGAGTGCTTTTTTCAGGTGATGAACTTGTTTTGATTTGTAGTGACAATGATAGTGAGGAGGACTAGTTGTAATTGTACAATTATTAATCCATTTGTAAAAAAGTTTGAATTTTAAACATTCAATAAAACTTGCAGTGTTTATATATAGTTAGTGTTTATTTCCATTGTTTATATATAGCATGCAGAAATGGTTGATTTGCACTAACGATTTTTTTTTGGACTAACAGTTTGCATTGTTTTTAAGCAGTGATTATGCCGAACATTTTTCGACTTATTTTGGGAGTAATAGTAGTGGATCTTGACGTGATCAGGAGAACGAGGAGGTTGAGGATGACGCCGATCCTGAAGCTCCAACACAGGGGCAGGGAGGTATGCAGGTGATTCTCTCATCAGGGAGCCGTTCTCAGCCAGGTCGTTATTGGTATGTTTATGTTAATTTTTTATTTTTTAAAAATATATATATATATATATATATATATATATATATATATATATATATATATATATATCATTAACAGTTTTAATTTCAAAAATTTATGTGTTTTTTAGGTGGGATGACAAGTCGGTCAAGCAATATGTTACTTGGTCGTTCACTCGTAACCTCGAAGATAAGTACTTCACTAGGTGGGGTGAAGCGAGCCAAGCACAGCGTCAGAAGATGTGGAATTACTTTGCGGTAATTAATTTGACACTTATCTATAACTATGTATTTCAATAATAATTTTCTTAAGTTTATAATAATTTTCTTAAGTATTATATAACTAATTTCACATTTTCTTAAGTTTACTTTGCGGTATTTCAATAATAATTTTCTTAAGTTCACCCGTAACCTCGGAGATGAGTACTTCACTCATGTAAGATCCATCGATCGTGACTATGATCCTAGGCCTGAGTGGCAGAGTAGGGTAACGAGGCGGATTACCTCTCTTATTAATGGACTGAAGTATAATAAGAAAAAGCCAAAGTGGGTCCCTGATACTTGGTGGGAGAACCTTAAGACTAGGCCAGAAGATCCCACTTTTGCCAAACATTCGAAAATCAACACGGCAAATAGGAAGTCGGGTGCTAAAGATGGGAAAGCATTAGGCACCCACACTCTTGGTCGGAAGAGTTGCTCCGATGCTTTTATGGAATTGGTAAGCATTGTTTATATTGCTTTTAAAAAGTGGTTAATATATATGATTGGCGAATATATACTTGATTTTACTTGTTTCCATACTACTTTCAAGGTGAAGAGGCCACTCCGTACAAGTTGTTTACGAAGACGAAGAAAAATAAGAAGGGCGAGTGGGTTTTTTTCTCGAGCTGCTGAGATAGACATAAGTTTTTGTATTCAATTTAATGTTTATTTTTATTACAAAGAACGGTAATATCTTTCTTAGAAAGAACGATAATATCTTTCTTAGAAAGATAGGTAATGTAATTATCTTTGAAAAGGAGAAAATCGCTTTAAATGATATATATATATATATATATATATATATATATATATATATATATATATAGATATATATATATATATATAGATATATATATATATATATATATATATATATATATATATATATATAGGGTCGGGATCAAAGTGCGAACTAAAGTTCGGTGCTTAACGTATTTAACTAATACATACCACTAGATTTGAGTAATCAACGATCAGGCCAACATTAAAAAAACCAACCCACCTGTGACATTAGTCTTTTCTATTTTCTTTCATCCCCTTCCACCACCGACTACCCTTCCTCCCCTGACCACCACCCTCCGACGGTGACCTACTCGACGGGACTTCGACGCCGATCACTCATACACCGATCACTCAAACCCAACTTCGACGCCAACGGTCTTGTTTTTCCTCTTCTCCTTCTGTTTTTAATGTCTCTTCGTTTTATCATTCACGCATCGCCTTTGCTCCGGTGACCAATTCCTTTCTCCGACGACTCACTCCAGCATACTATTGCCGAATTTTCATTGCATCTCCCTTCTCCGGTGAGTTAGTTCTTTTCAAATTCTAAAAACTAGTGATTTTAATTATAGATCTGCTAAATAAGGTGGAAATTCAAAAAAAGGTTGTAAAAATGGCCTAGTCGGAACATTTTGTCTCGGGAAATGTCCGATTCAGTAGCCTGTTGTTGGGGTATTAGTGTTAAACGCAAACATTCTTTATGTAATTGTTAGAAATTGGTATCTATATGTGAGTATGTCTGATGTCCGGACACTCATTGGCAATTGATAATGATTGTAAATTTGTAATTATAAAATTGGTTGTAGGTTGATGAGTGATAACTTTGTTATTGATGACAAAGTTTCAGATGTTTTGTTTTATACGACATTTTGTCATGCATCAGTTGTGGGGTTGAATATTTGATATGCAATTGGATTCCATGTAATTTGTGGAACATTCATATGCTAAGCAGAGGCTATATGAAGTATATTGTTGACTAATTAGTCTGTTTGGCTTTCATGGGTGAGAATGGGAGCGAACATAAACTGTGAATGTTTTGATCCGTGTTCTATAGCAAAAATAGGATCAGCTGTTTAGATAATGACGGGTTTAGAACCCATGTCACGATTATTTTACTAAATGACCGACATTGATGAGAATGGGATGGTCGCGGTCTCGAAATTAATGTGTATTTTTTTAATGTAGTCTTTGCGATTGTTTATACACCTTCCCGTTTTCTTTTTTTGTTTTTGCGAGGATATATTGATTTCACCGCTTCGATGGATTCAACAACTTTGTTACGGGTTCAGAACAAGTTAATTAAACTGACTATGAATTAGTATAAATTGACTTGTATGTCAATTTTCACATTGTAGTTTTCATTTTGAACAAATCAGAGAAATGGGTTTGCTAGAGCTATGATATTATTGCTAGCTACATTGCTTATATCAGCTTTCTTCGATGCTAGTTCTCATTCCCCTGTATATTGCTAGCTACATTGTATCAGCTTTCTTCAATGTCGGAATGAAGGCTGCCAAGATTAGTGTGGAAATGTTACGATCGTATACCCATTTGGCACCAATAAAAATTGTGCCATGGGAGACGATTATATCATTAGCTGCCATAGGAATGTGACGATTATAAATTGTGAACACCCTAAAAATCTAACAAACCCGAGCTCGGATAAATTATTCAATTCCCTCTAATCATGTGTTTAGAGCATATCCTTTTATTCGTTTAAAAGGTATGTTAATAGAAAAAAAACAAATAATTACAAACTTGAAATCATTGATACTAATTGAGTATTAGGGTGTAACCGACTTGTTGGGATAATAAAAAAATAACATAGTCTATCACCATTTCGAGATATGTATCTAATAGTTTATAAAACTGTATTTAACGAACTAAAAGTATGTATCTAATAACCGAAAGAAGTGTATCTAGCTAGATAAAGGTATGTATTTAGTAATTTAAAGGAGTGTATCTAGAACGCTAAAGGTTTGTTTCTAACAAATTAAGAGTGTAAAGTGTGTATCTAGTAACTTAAAGAAGTGTATCTATCTAGTTAAAGGTATGTATCTAGTAGCTTAAAATGAGTGTATCGAGCTAGTTAAAGAGGCGTGTATCTAGAAACTTAAAAGTAGTGTACCTATCTTGTTTAAAGTATGTATCTAGCAACTTAAAGTAGTGTATTTAAGTCAGAGAACTTAAAAAAGAAGTGTATCTACACAGATATGTGTATCTAGCAAGGTAAATAAGTGTATCTAGCAAGATAAATAAGTGTATCTAGCTTGTTTGAGATGCGTATCTAGCGACATAAATGAGTGTATCTAACAAGGTAAAAAAGTGTATCTAACTTGCTATATATGTGTATCTAGCAACTTAAAGAAATGTATCTAATAATTTAAAATAGCATATGTAGCACCTTAAAGGTGTGTATCTAATAAGTTAAAGAAACGTATCTAGCATCATAAATAAATGTATCTACTAAATTAAAAGAGTGTATCTAGCAATTTAAAGAAATGTATCGATTAACTTAAAGGAGTGTATCTAGTAACTTAAAGAAATGTATCTAGTAATTTAAAAGAACGTATCTAGCACCTTAAAGGTGTGTATCTACTAAGTTAAAGAAGCATATCTAGCATCATAAAGAAATGTATCTAGTAACTTAAAGGAGTGTATCTATCAACTTAAAGAAATGTATCTAGTAATTTAAAGGAGCGTATCTAGCACCTTAAAGGTATGTATCTAGTAAGTTAAAAAAGTGTATCTAGCATCATAAAGATATGTATCTAGTAACTTAAAGGAGTGTATCTAGCACCTTAAAGGTTTGTATCTAGTAATTTAAAAGAACGTATCTAGAAATTTACAAGCCTCAAAACCGTCGAAACTAAACTTACACTTATTCAACACAAACTCGATATATAAATACCCGTGCAACAAAGCATCAAAACATTGCCGATACATCCTAATTTCATCACGGACATGAATACGTATTTCGTAATCGATTCATTTACAAAATAATTGTCATTTTCCCGTTGACTTTCCTAATGTCGCATATAATTCACTATTTTAGTTCCCAGTTCCCACAGTAGGTAAAGGGATTAAACGAGGGGGCCGGGTATATTAAAGCGGGGCGGGAAAGAGTTTAGGGTTGGATTAGGCGGTCCTCTAATCTTGTAAATCACCTAATAGGCAAAGGGATTAAACAAGGTAAATGAGTGTATATAGCATGATAAATGTCCTAAAGTAGGACAATTATACACTCTCAAGTCTCTAAGTCTCACCTACAACTTCGGAAGCACCCGGTAATCTTTTTATTTTGTACGTTTTCTCTTAATTTTATCTATCAATTAAATAATTTGATAAAATGTGATGAAACCCGAGATATGATTTGTCACTTTGTTCGATATATTTTGCATTCTAGAAATATTCATTATTTGCCTTTTGTGACAATAAAATCCACCAAACTTGTGATTTTTTGTAACGTTGATCCGTCTTATTATGTGATTTTTTCAACTCTACTTGTTTTTTTAGTCCTACACTGTAATTGCTCTATTCCAATTAATTTTGTTTTCTTTTGCGGCTTTACACTAATGTCTCCCCATGTTTAATCAACAATATTGCTCACAACACTTCAAATTTGTAACCAATTTAGGTGATTGATACTTGATTCATGAAATCTTGCTTCACATGAGTACAATAAGTTGTTTAATCTGAACTAGAAGCTGATAAGAGTATTACAAAAAAAACTAGAACCACAACCTAGTTACACTGCTACATTCTTCTCAATCCAAAACTGAATTAGTCAACCAAATTAAACAATCCTTGACAATTTGTACTTGCGAGCTGCAAATAAGCTTCTCCAATTGATGATAATGGGCAACTTAAAACTACATCGGCGACATCACCGGTGACATAATCGGCCACCTCAGACAGCGAGGGACATCACCTGTTACCCCCCATACACCACGACAAACATCTCCAAGACCACAGGCAGGCTACTCGACCCAACGCAAACCACCAAAACTCCGACTTCCACCTCAGACAGACCTACCATGAGTCACGAGCATGAACTGTACAAACTAACACGATACCCATTTTACTTCCTCAGATACATATGGTATTAGTACAAGATACACATGGTATTACAACCAGATACATTTGTATCCGGTAGTAATATCGTGTGTATCCGGCAGTAATATCGTGTGTATCCGTCCTCTAGGATGATGAACACGGTAATGTTAGGCTAACTAATACTCATGAAGATTATTTTCAAAATAATAAATAACAGAAGCTCAAAGTTAAACCACAAATTAAATGCATACGACTTTGAAATCACTCTGATTTACAGCTAGCCTCAAGTAAACAATTATGACGGTCATGGTTAAACAGTAAAATTTGGTCATGCAGAAAGCAACCATTCTTATATCAAATAAACAAGTCTGCAAAATACACCATCAACCGAACACGACCGAGTGACTGCATATGTAGTTGATACTGGCCGCCGAACACGACCGAGTTACCAATATTTTGAACTTTATTGTGACTGCATATGTAGTTGATACTGGCCACATTCATACCAAAACGGCCGAGGTCAGTTCACGATAGCCAATTTCGAGATCAATTCTGCAAAATACACCATCAAAGCACCGTGTAAAGAGTTCGCCACCGTTATCCACGATCAGAATCATCACGACAATCCTGAGCTGGACACCATCACCCTATAACAAACTCCATCGCAACCAATAATCGACCACTAGAAATCAGCAGCCCCGTCCCTGCCTTAGACTCGCACAAGAACAACTTTGCTCATCTGTTATCTCTTCCCTCATCGGAGCGCCGTCGTCAAGAACCATATCAAGAACTGAAAGCCAGATCTGCAATCACTGATTTTCTCTTTAAATTCGACATTTGAGTTATAGATCCACAAAAGTCGAACTAAAATTTCAAAAACTTAACACCACCGGCGAACTAATCAGGAAGTTCAGTGCCAGAAAAGTCCGAAAACGTACGTTTTGTAGTCGGAAATAGGAAAAACGAAAGGGGCGGTAGTTCGGGGACGTAATCGTTGGAGAAGGGAATTATGGGAAAGGATATGTGGCGCTGGTGATTCCGTCGGTGCGTCGGCGACGTTGCCGTCGTGATGTAGTTAGGCCGTCGGCATTAGGAGTGCGAGTGGTGGCGTTGAGATATGAGAGAGGGGGGAAGGCACGGGG